>NW_026935789.1:0-6645 GCF_032062105.1 Saccostrea cuccullata | reverse complement strand
ATGTCCAGAGAAAGGGCCCAGCGGGCCATACAGGGCAGTGTCCAGAGTATAGGCCCAGCAGGTACATACAGGGCAGTGTCCAGTGTATGGGCCCAGCAGGTAAAAAAGTTCAGTGCACTATGGCCCATGGATGGTGGGAAGCCCCTAGAAGCTTGTTTGGTTTTAAAAATTGAAGTTTATCTAATTGCTAATGGGACTGCAAATTTCGAATTTATGCTCAACACTAAGGTTTAATAAAGAAAGGTATATTTTTGTACCAGCAGTCACTGCTACGGGGGTTTCAGTTTACATTTAATTGTCTTATCATAGGGACTGGTCTACATGTGACTCATGCCCCACATTGCTAATTGAATCTGCAATTTAAATTAAGGATCAACTCCTTTGTTACGCTGTGACTCAAGAGCAGACTCTCACCTACTGTGTCATGCAGCAAGTTATTAGTTATTGAGAGCAAGAATCAAGTGATTTCACCAAACACACACCAACTTTAGATAAGCTTTATTGCATTTTATACTGACTTTACATGTATCCTCTAAAAGTAAACTTGAATTTAATTAACATGATAAATAGAATTGTAAACTAATTCAAACTTTAAAAAAATTGAAAAAAAAATTCATCTAAGTAGTCCGTTTTTGTTATTTATAGTGTATAGAATTTCCCCGCAGATCCCCCCCCCCCCCAATGGCCAATGAAAGTTTTACATAGAAATATATATAAGATAAACTCAAAGGGAAGCATCTTCAGGTATTGTAGATACCCAGTATTGTACATAACCATTTGCGCTAAAATTTGAATATGCCAAATCACACTGTATATTCTTGATTTTCAGACTACTGGCATCTCCGCGGGCTCCTTCTTTGACACATTGTGGGTGTGGCCGCCTATGTTGGGTTGCTGCTGAGAGCTGCTCTATACTTATAGCTCTATACTTTTAGCCACTAATTGACCAGGTACAGAAATCAGGTGATAATAATTATAGCCAGTCAAATCTTACAGAAACAATATAATTAAATCCCCAATGGAAATAATGATTTTACAGTATTAACTTCATTTTCTTTTTTGGGCCTTAGTGACCCCGAAGAATTTGTTGTACACAAGACGATAGGTGCTCTACAGGCTCTTACAGAATTAGGTTCATTCGAAATCCAATGCTTCAGGAGTTCTTACATGAAGTGGTCCCTTTTTTGGCACACCCTGTAAGTAACCTATAAAAAAAAGTGACCAAATAATTACATATATTTTATTTCATATATTTATTTAGGCTAATACTGAACTCACTTTTGTAAACATGTTTCTTATTTCGATTATTTGAATAAGGGATCAATTCTAACATCTTGTAAAGGCTTTTTCGAACACCCTTTTGTAATTTTTCCACTGGCTTATTTTTTGAATCAAATTAATCCACTTGCGCAGTAGGTCTCGGTATAAATACTCATGTTCGATGGAAATAACTTGTCCTACCAGCCAATTTTCAAGGTCTGACAACTCCTCGAGGCCGTGCTGTCCGTAAAGCTAGTATTTGCTTCTGAAATGCTTTTCCTTTTTCATAACTTGTTTTTTTTTTTTCTCATAAATTGTTATTTGTCATTCTGTTTGAAGTTATAATTTATGTATGTTCTTTTTATAGACACATGCCGTTGTCGTTTATTGCTGTTGAATAAACTTAAGATTTAAACTGGTCTTGTTCTGCTGGGTTTAAAAAAAAGTCTCCGTCCTTTTTCAAAAATAGAAATTACAGATTTATAATGTTATATTTTAAGTTTTTATTGTAGTGAATGAACAAATGCAATGTACTATTTGCTGTCTTAGATGTACTAAGTGTTCATATTTATTTATGCATAATTCATACATATAATACATGTAGAAAAAAATTAAAGTTTGTTACATGTACTCAATGCATATTATACTTAATCTAAAAGAAGAAGTTCAGTATCATACATTGAAAAAAAAAAAAATTTAAAATTTTTGAACTTGAATTTTGGCACAGTCATGCTGTAGATTTTCTGTAACATGATGCTGCATTTAAAAAAGGGAATCGGGAATCCAGCAGGGAGCAGTATGATTTATCTCGGCCTTGACGCGGACATTTAACATGCACTGTAAGGTCCTGATTGCTCTACAACCCTGTCTCAACAAACCAATCCTTCAGGTGGACAGAGGTCAGTCATCATTACAAAGTATAAATCACTACCCCACTGTAGTATTGTATGTATCCACCCTGTAAAATTTAAATCTCAAGTATGAATCAAAGTCGCCCAAGGAGACTTCCATCAACTTCATTACTAAAGCACCAGATTACTCCTGCTATTCTTCAGCAAAAAACGGGGTTTTTAAAACACAGCTTAGCTAGGTGGGTGTTAAGGATTTTTTATGATTTTTTGTTATAGAAGTTATTTAAAAAACGTTTAATTTTTAATTGACCAAAAAAAATGTAAAGGGTTCTGTTAATGGTAACTTAATATTATATTGTATGATATTGTATGGATATTTAGAACTCTGAGGGGGAAGAGTATGTTTGGCTCAAATGAATCAGATTCCTCCTCCAATAGTTTGTCCCCAAAAACCCCGGGACCCTTCAGAAAACTGTCGAGATTTGGGGAGTGGGGCTAAACACTTCACAGACCCTGATTCAGGCATCATCTTCATCATCGGGAAGCTTTTTAATGATGTCAAAGAGCCAGGGGTCATCTGGGGGGTCAGTGGGGGTCTCTGAAAAAGAAAGGAACAAAAACCCCACCGATAAGAACTGCCATGTATAAGTATCTCAGATGCTTGAAAATGTTTAATTTACTGTGCTGATAAAATAATTATGATATACATGTAGATGTATTGTATTGTATGTTTAAGTGCTAAAATACTTCTGCTATTTGAAACATTTAATTCAACAATATTTTGAATTACAGCAAAATATCCCTTTAAAATAGCCCTGAGGAACATTGTCCACAAAAAGCATGAGTTATACACGACGGAGTCTAAAGACTTACTGGAGATAGCCTGGGGGAAGGGGGACCCCCCCCCAGTAACTGTAAACCCTGGGGGGAGGAGACCCCCACCCAGTAACTGGAAACCCTGGGAAAAGGAAACCCCCACCCAGTAACTGGAAACCCTGGGAGGGGATACCCCCAACCAGTAACTGTAAACCCTGGGAGGGGATACCCCCCTCCCGTAACTGTAAACCCTGGGAGAGGAGGCCCCAACCCAGTAACTGGAAACCCTGGGGGAGGAGACCCCCAACCAGTAACTGGAAAAAAATGGGAGGGGAAACCCCCACCCAGTGACTGGAAACCCTGGAAGAGGAGACCCCCACCCAGTAACTGTAAACCCTGGGGGAGGAGACCCCCACCCAGTAACTGGAAACCCTGGAGGGGATACCCCCACCCAGTAACTGGAAACCCTGGAGGGGATACCCCCATCCAGTAACTGTAAACCCTGGGAGAGGAGGCCCCCCCCCAGTAAAAAGAAACCCTGGGAGAGGAGGCCCCCACCCAGTAACTATAGAAACCCTGGGAGAGGAGGCCCCCACCCAGTAACTGGAAACCCTGAGAGGGGAGACCCCCACCCAGTAACTGGAAACCCTGGAAAAGGAGACCCCAACCCAGTAACTGTAAACCCTGGGAAAAGGAGGGCCCCCCCCAATAACTTTGGAAAACCCCGGGAGAGGCGGCACCCACCCAGTAACTATAGAAACCCTGGGAGAGGAGACCCCCCCCCAGTAACTGGAAACCCTGAGAAAGGGGGGACCCCCACCCCGTAACTGGAAACCCTGAGAGGGGAAACCCCCCCCCCCGTAACTGTAAACCCTGGGAGAGGAGGCCCCCCCCCCAAGGGCCTTTGGGAAAACCCCGGGGGGAGGAGGCACCCAAACCCCGTAACTATAGAAACCCTGGGAGGGAAAACCCCCACCCAGTAACTGGAAACCCTGAGAGGGGAACCCCCACCCAGTAACTGGAAACCCTGGAAGAGGAGACCCCAACCCAGTAACTGGGGAAAACCCCGGGAGGAGGCCCCCACCAAGTAACTGGAAACCCTGGGGGAGGCGGCATCCACCTAGTAACTATAGAAACCCTGGAAGAGGAGACCCCCACCCAGTAACTGGAAAACCCCGGGGGGGGGGAGACCCCCACCCAGTAACTGTAAACCCTGGGAGAGGCCGGCACCCACCCAGTAACTATAAAAAAACCCCGGAGGGGGAGACCCCCACCCAGTAACTGGAAACCCTGGGGGAGCAGGCCCCCACCCAGTAACTGGAAAACCTGGTAGAGGCTGCCCCAACCCAGTAACTGGAAACCCTGGGAGATGAGGCCCCCCCCGTAACTGGAAACCCTGGGGGAGGGACCCCCACCCAGTAACTGGAAACCCTGGGAGAGGAGGCCCCCCCCCCAGTAACTGGGGAAAACCCAAAGGGGGTGCTGGTGGCCCACCTCAGGAATACAGGGGGGAGTCAACAGGTAGGGGGGGGGGGCAGGGCCCGGAAGACTGATAAATGATTTGTATAAAAAGAAAAGTGCATCATCAAAGGGGGAAAATAAGCACTAACCTTTATCATCTTTATGTAATACTATTCAGCAATGACTTTATTGAAATTTAACTGCCTCGGCCAAATAATTTATCATATATGAGTACATGTACACAATTAAAGAATATGTTACATGTATCTACTAGCAGGATTAAATTTCTCAAGACCATATATTTTTTTCCCACGGCCTCCAATGATGGTCCAACCTGTGACTTTTATGAAAAAAGACCCCGACCTCAAATTTTCTGAGTCTGAAGAGTCAGTTGTTAGAACCAAATGTTACCACCGGAGAAAACCCACTGGAAACGATTTTTCTTCAGGTCTTACTGAGATCTCTGGACCAACCTTCACAAAACTTGGCCCCCTGGCTGCTGGGCTTTGACATTAGGAAGTCTGTAAGCAGGAAATCCCGCCCCCAGGATCCAGGTAAGCTGAAAAAAGAAGTTTTGTTAAAATTTTTTTCAAAATGCAAAATATTTCTTAGGTTTACCAAAGTGAAATTTTGCACATTAACAAATTTATTTATATTTCTAAAACCAGGTATCCTTGGGTCCCCTAAGACCCGTTACATGCGGTCCTGTCCCTGTTAGAGAGGGGGGTGGGGACACACTCCGGCCCCATCTGCCTGAGGGACACTCCACGACTGTCTGAGCTGGCCTACAAACTCATCTACCTCCTGGCTGCCAACAAAAAGACGTCGACGCCCACTTTATGATATTTACGTACAACGAGGGACTTTCTGTACAGGCAGCTCAAGCATTTACCTTTCACTCAGTAGTTTTATAGTGAGTTCAAAATTAATTCAGAATTTCACTACATGTATATCATAAAAATATTTTGAAAATTTAGATTATTTAATTTATTAAAGAGTTGTTATAGCGAGTTGATATACATGCATGTTATATATAATTATACATCTTAAAATGTGCACAGAGAAGCTAGTCAAACCTTATATGATTAAATTTGTGTCTGTATTTTTAGAACGCCCTGTAATGATTTCTCAATCCTGGTTGCTGAAGCTGATTTCCATTGAACTGCGACTGACTGCACTGAACCGTCAAAGGTCACACACACTGAGGTTAATGAAAGCCCTGCTGGATGATGGGTCAGAAGGTCAATCAGGTAAGGTCAAGTTCAAAGGTCACAATCTGAAGTTTATGACAGCCTTGATCCATGACTGGTCAGAGAAATAAATGGAAATGTCAAGTTTAATAACAGTCTTAAAAAAAATTTGGAGTATTTCCTGTATCATTATATAAATGGTGCCTGTTTTGGAGGGTAACAGTTAAAATAGACACTCCAAGGAAAACCATTGACAACCGACGCGTCAGGGGAGGTTGACAATGGTTTTCCGTGGGGTGTAAATTTCAACTGTTACCCTCCAAAACAGGCTCCATTTATTTTATTATACTGAATGTCTTCTTGATTTACTATGTCAGCAATACAAATCGTCGATCGCCTTTTCGTTTACGTTTAGAAAGCTTTTAAACTCCCCGCTACTTTGAAAAAGATTAACTGACCTCTTTATTGTTTATTTGATACTCTACAAGTCCTTTATCATCTAAAGTTTTGTTATTTCTGCACTCACAAGCATGTATCGTCTGTCGTTTGATGTTTTCAAGTAAGCTACATAGGACGCAAGCTTTTATTGAAAGTTTATTCTGGTTCTTTCAAACACGCAACTGGCATTTTGAGAATTCTACGGTTAACTGTACACGCATTATTTCCACGCATGTGGCATTACCGTTATGTTACCCGTTGTCAAGTGTGTTGCTAAGGCTAAGGGTAATAGAACAAATTGTTAACTGCGTCTAAACCAATCAGATTTTAGTATTTAACATGAAAGTATAATAATACAATTTGTGCCTGATTTGGATCTGAAGAAAGTAATAAAGTTTTGTGATGTTCACATAAGGCTGAGGGTAATAGAACAAATTGTTAACTGCGTCTAAACCAATCAGATTTTAGTATTTTAACATGAAAGTATAATAATACAATTTGTGCCTGATTTGAATCTGAAGAAAGTAATAAAGTTTTGTGATGTTCACATTGTTACAGCCAGCATTAGGAGATAAGCTGACCAGACGTATGACAGATTTACAGAGCAGAGTGTACAGACATCCGCCAAA
>NW_026935788.1:0-6696 GCF_032062105.1 Saccostrea cuccullata | reverse complement strand
GCTTCTTAGACGTATTACAAATTGTCAATACTTTTTGAGATATGAAGGAAAAGCTTTAGGCCCCGCAAGGCCCTTAAATTTAGGGGCCAGCCCTTTTTTCGAGATATCATTTCAAAGGTCTCTAAATTCTACACTTCTTTTGTTCTACATGCTTTAACAAAATATTTCTAGGTAAATAGTTGTCGTTAAAAAAATGTCAAAATTTTTGAAATTCGTGATAGGACTATTTTTTGGCCACAACAAGCTTCCGTACACAGCGATTTCAGTGAATATGAAATACGTTCCGCATAACTACAATTATTGCTCTATTATCACTGAAAATCTCAAGTTTCTATCTTAAGCCGTTTTCGAGAAAACTCGCGGACAAACTAACCCTCTAAAATTCACTTAAATGCAAAAATCTCGGAACCGGAAGTGACGTCATCAAAATAAAAAAATATATGTCTAGATTTTTTTATATTCCATCCGCCCTGAAAGTTTCATAAAAATCGTGCAAGCCGTTTCCGAGAACTCGCGTGCACAAAATCGGTAAGAAAAAAAAGAAAAAAACTGTGGAAAAGAAACCTAAGAATAACAGAAAGGTCTTCCGTTGGAAACGGAAGACCTTAATAATAAAAATAGTGGAAAAGAAACCTAAGAATAACAGTAAGGTCTTCCGCTGAAGACGGAAGACCTTAAAAATAGAATCTTGTTGCCATGGCAACAAATAAGTCTTCCGTTCTTCTAAGACTGTTAGAATTTGCTTTTTTTTTCTCTGCAAAAAAAATAGAAATCATATCTACGCTAAAAGAAAAAAATGCAAAAAGGTCTTTCAGTACTTAAGGTACTTAGATTTTCATGATCAATCTTGTTCTGATGCATTTTGGCACTCATAAGAGCTACATTTGTATCATAGACAAACCAACAGACGAACGAACATCGTACTCTCATAAACTTCAATGTGTTTATGTTTTGGCACAAATGCGATGATGTTATAAAAATGTCATGAACTATAAGTTAGCACCACATAAAACTTAAAGTCGTTGATTTTTAAAGTAATACTATCGAGATTTACCAGCAGAAAGATTAATTTAATTAATTACAGGAATTATTCAGCAATCGATTAATTGATTATATGTTGTTTAACGTGCCTCTCGAGAATTTTTCACATGGGAAGCCTCCACTCGCCGGTGGAGACTGCAAAATGTTGTCCTATAACTTGGCGCTTATCGCCACTGAGCAGTGGGGAATCTTTTTGAGCCAGTACCATCAGGCATACGGGACCTCGATTTAAACGATCTCGTCTGAAGGACAGGTCTCCACATCCCACAACTGAAGTCCATAACATAGGCGCTTGGTTTCAGGATTGTGTATTTTGTGTATAATGTGTTTTTCGATGTATGTCTGAATACCATCATCAAAATAAAAATAAAAATTCGCTAAAATTAGCACGTTTTAAAAATTTCATATTTACTGTATATAAAAAGAGAAAAGGAGCGTCATTCTCCATCTTGTAAATCAGGGGGTACCTCGGTTCACACTTAATTTTCATCTATCTCTACATTTTTCCTACTAGTGTCGAGTGAGATCTAGCTTCAAAAATGATTGATTAAAGCCTTTCAAACGTCTGCCGATTTGAACTTGTCGTATAAAACATGGAGTTAACCCAAAACGTCCTTGATTCTTGACCTGTTTATCGCAAGCAACGGAAGTGCCGATTTTTATCGATGAAAAATGTAGAGGCGTCCCGGAATTACATAGAAAATCTAGAGAGGTCAGAAACCGCGCCAAACTTGTTCTCTCTAGATTTTCCGAGTAATTCCGGGACACCTTTACATTTTTCATCGTTAAAAATCGGCGATGAAAAATTCAATCCTGAAACCAAGCGCCTATGATATACATGTATGATGCTCTAGCCATGTTTTTATTTCATTTTTCATTTCACAAATTTGTTGCATCAGATTTTCTGAAAGATCATACGTAATAAAGATCATTTCGAACAACTTTATTGCAATGCATACAGCGTCCGGTGATTTTGATTGACAGGTCAATACATGTGCAATTCGCGTGATTATTTCTTAACGAGGCTAGGGGGTGGCAGCCATTTTTGAACTATTTCAATCTGCTTTAAAAGGAGAGCTCCATATAAAGATATACAAAAATGATCAAATTTTAAAACTAGAATATAAAATTTTTTTCTTTGCCAAATGATAGTTGACAGCTAAAGATACTGTATCCTAAAAATAAGTTAAATCTGGTGGTTAATTTGGGATTAAATTGTTGACCCACCAGCCTCCTTAAGCAGAAAAATATACAGAAATTTACTATGACGGACTATGAAATCAGAAAATATTTAATAAAGAATTGGTACAACTGATATAGAACTGTTATTTTGTCTATGTAAATGGATAGGATAATCGGGATTAAAAGGGAATCTCTCTCTCTCTCTCTCTCTCTCTCTCTCTCTCTCTCTCTCTCTCTCTCTCTCTCTCTCTCTCTCTCTCTCTCAGACGTGAATTTCAGTATCTTGCATAATGAAAAATCTACTATTATAGAACATGTAGAATATGAATTTCTGTATACATGTTGATGGTAATTATAACCAAATGTTTCAGATTTAATTGTATAACGATTCAAAAGCCAATACTTGCAAGAATGTCTCCGAATATAAATCAAGAGGAAGGGGGGGGGGGGCTTCAAAAGAATTACATACTCGGTAATTTTATATTTTATGAATTATAAGGAAAATACGTCAGGTTGCATGTACATACATATAATCATATAACATTGCATAAAATTCATTCGTATACTTTATCCAACATATCAACAGACCTTTGCAGATGTTTTTGTATCATGTTTTAGCGTAGCATTATTTCAAACAGAAACGCTCAACTTTTACATAATGTTAACCCTTTGAGTACTAGTATTTCACAAAATTCAAGAATCGCTTTTTCTCATCTTTAATAACACCTCGGGTATATAAAAGTATAGATCATGTAAAATAAATAACAACGACTTTTTATCAATGAAATATACATGTTAAAACCAAATCTAATCTAGATAGATTGATTTTCTTTCTTTTAATTACACTGTATAAGTGGCAGATATCAATTTATTTCTAAAAGCTTTACACTCACTCTTCTTTCGCTCAGTTCTCTTTTGAGTACATGTACCATTTTAGAATCGAAAATAAAACTCGGATTCTGGGATAATTTAGCATTCAAATGAATTAAGAATACTTTGTATTCTATATATTCATGTTTAAAATCATTACTGCCATTACAGACTTGCACTACGCTGGCAACTTTAAACTATACATATACTGAATGTGGTAACCAACGTAATCTTACATATGATTTGAACATATTTTATTGTAATATAATTACAATGGGATTGAGCACAAGTTCTGAAAACTTATAACGCCCATCTCCCTATACATATAAATTACACATTTATATTGTCACAGTTAAACATGCTATATAAAGTATTCAGTATTTGCAAAAGTAAACAAATTGATGCATTTTGCATATATGTATAAATAAACAAAATGTTGAACAAATTCATATATTAATATTGGTACAGTAATTGACAAGGAAATCTACCAGAATGCTTAATAAATGTTTGAACAAAAGAAAAGAGACGTTCATTCTCTGCAGTATTCAGTGAATCAATCCCCCATAACACTGAAAACATAAATTTGTCACGTTGACCAGATTTGAAGTCATTTTCTTCAGTTCAGTTAGTCAATACATAATTTGACTATCTGTTTCCTCAACATTATCAGTCTCTGGTCAACTTTGACTTGTGACTGGTCATCTTGTTTATATTTATTGGCGGGAAGAAACAATAGCGTCGGTCGCCATTTTCCTCCCAGGAAAACTCGAAGTCATGGTATGTCATGTTTGTTGTTTTCTTGTTTTAGACAAACAATTCTATAAAAAACTTATTTAAAAAATGTTCTACAGAGAAATAATATTGTAATTAACAAAGTACTCGATATTTTTCATCAATAATTGTTGTATTTACATGTAGGTTAGGATGTGGGTTGATTGTGTTCAAGCAGATTTTTGCATATTCAATTTATGCAAACAGTTCAAATCGAAATTGGTCTAAAATTCAACGATTATTAAATAGGTATTATTCTTTTACAACTCACAGTATGGCATGGACTCTCAACTACCACTGAATGGACAAACAAATCAAAATACAATGCATTGTTACGAATATAGACAAGATGAAAACCACATTAGGTACACGAAGATGTTACCATGAATAGAAGAAATAAGGTAGGATTACACGTACTGATAGCTTATATTTTCAGTATAATGGTGATTTACATAGAACTTGTTATGTTTTAAAATTCTATTTTATAAAAGAAAATACAAATCGACTAGTCCCTAATGTACATGTACTAACTCTCCACTTACTATACTGGCCTGCTTAACCAAATATTATTCATATTATTCCATGTATTTTGTTTATAATACATGTATATGATAAAGGCATTTAAAACAAAATCACAATATGGTTTGTAGTTAATCCATTTCTGACGAAGACAACCAAACGAGAAGAAAATAGAACTGATGATGATTTCATTCCCATGTTCCATGTTTGCTAAGGTAAACGTAATTTTTTATTCATTTTAATTGTATGTATTAAACGACTTAAGGTACCTGTTACTTTCTTCTCAATACTGCATACATAGCTACTAGTATTTAACTAAATTTATATTTTGATTTCCTTTCAATATAAATACATTTGTAAATTTGTTTTCATATACTTTACTTTGCTATCAAGCAACTTAAATAAGTAAATTATAAAGACTATTCTGCATTGCAGGACCTGTGTAAAAGAATTTGTAATGATCAAAGAAGAAAACAACCAGTTAATATATTCCTCTGAGGTAGGAGAACAAAGCAGCAACTTAACTGAAAGGGTGCAACGAGAGACTGTTTCCTGAAGTTATTTCTTTGATTGATAAGAGATCATTTACAAACAGTAAAACTAATTTGCTTGAAAATATATAAATATCTATGTATGCTATATATGTAGGTGTATATCACTATATGATCTCTTAATTTTTTAACAATGTTTATATGCAAATCTTATGTTGTTTTTTTAGAAAATCAGTTTATTCATTTTTGTATATTTGGTGCATGAAATAACCATATTTATGAAATTTTGTAATAAATAGTTCAAATATTAGTTGTATAATTGTTATATTTTGTATCTGAAGGGCATTGATGCGTGATAATCAAAATGATTTGACGCGCATCGTCATCATGATTTCCAATATCGTCAAAATGCCTAGAAATATAACTAATTGACAGTCATTTTGATATGAAATGATACTCACTTTGAATATCGGAATCTATCATTATGACAAGAATACAGTCAAATAAAATCGTTATAGTGTACTCATTGTGACTTTTGATTAGTCAAGGTAGGCTATCGAGTTAGTCAGTATGATTTTTCTCGAGTCGTCAAAATGAACTTAACATATTGTCTAATTGACTAACTGCACCCTCATCTGGAGGACAATCAATCTGATTATTTTTTTAGGTCATGGTGACTAACTTAAATTTTCAGTGAATAAGACATGTATGTGGATTTTGTCAAATTGTACACATTTATGTAAAAATTCATTTCTGGCGTTCGCATACTTGGGACATACGAAAAATAATGATATGTGTCCTCAACTTTACCGCACGTGCATAAGGGACTTGATATTAAATTGCATCTATAAAGGTCGTCATTTAGTGCACAATTATGTCATAGTCTGGTTTGAAGAACATTTAGTCTTCTGTTGCCGTAATCAAAGTAAGAAGGTGGAGCAGATCTAGATTTTTTAAATCTTACATGTAGAAGTGGATATGGAAACTCAAAGTCTAAATATTTTTTTTTTATGTGGAAGGTGTAGGTCTAGACGTCTGCAACGTCATAAATACTACCTCCGCCTTTTTCTCGAAAGTTCTTTTCCCACTTACATGTCAGAGTTATCTATCTTTGCTTATTGTCACAACGTAAATAGAGAAAATCAATTTATTGACGGTACCTTAAATCTCCAAAATGAAGAATCCGATTTAATGAATAATATATTTAGTATTTTTGCGGAATAATTTGTATATACATCGCTGTAATGTAATGTATAGTACTGCGTACAACATTATTTTCTTGAAAGTCCTTAGTTGATACAGAACGGATATATTTTTTTTTTACATATAAATTTATGAATAAATAACTTTCAATATACAGACTAACACTACACAGCCAATTAAAACTTTACATATACTGAATTAAGTAGCATGCAACATATGAAATATTGAATGTGTAAATATGTTGATCTGGAGAGTGTATATGCCTCTGAAGTCATCAATACTATTTCCGCCTTTATCTCGAAAGTTCTATTCTCATTCACAGGTCAGAGTTATCTTTCTTTGCCCACCTTATACATACTACGTACATAGAGAAAATTTCGGTACCGAAAATATACAAAATGCGGAATCTGATTTAAAAACAAATTATATATTTAGTATTTGTAGAAAAATGTCTGTTTTACCTAAGAATATCTTGAAAAAATATCTAAAAACAAAAAAATCAAAAATTGACCAAAAACAAATTCACTTCCGGTTCGGACAGGAAGTACTGGAAACGCACGAAAACAACTTCAAAACAAATAGAATATCATGATCTAATACTCCTGTAAATTTCATATCT
>NW_026935787.1:0-6511 GCF_032062105.1 Saccostrea cuccullata | reverse complement strand
AATAATTCACTATTATACACTTAATAGATAACAAAGCTATTAAAAGTGTAACCCTTAAAAGCTTTACCAGTAAATAGTAAATACTTTTCAAAAGAAGATTTAAATAAGTTTTAGTTGTGCACCACAAAAGTAATGTGACTTTTTGTGCTTTGTTTTTGTTAAATTTGTCTGTTAAGCTGATCCCCCTCTTTCAACTAAAATTACCTCCTACAGACTGTGCATATCAGTTAAGTCTTCTTTAATCTTTTTTTTTCAAATTATATATAGCAAGTTAAATTCATGCGCGTAAGGTCATCTTTAAAATGTTTGCTTACCCTCTCCCGACTCAGGGTAAAATTATTGGATCATTAGGTAGGTCGATCCAGAAAAATTCAACATATTTGTTGAGCGAATAAGAGGAATAAAATAAGAAAAAACGTTGTGTTTTGGAATGTAAAAAAAGTTCTTAGTCGGGCCATTTTTAGACACTCGTTTGAGAGAGGACAACCATTTTTTTTTAAAGATGGCCTTATCTATTTAATTATTAACTCAACACACATTTTTAAAATAGGGTTCTTTTTTCTTTTCAGGGGCTTGGCAGTCTCAACACTTCTTCGAAACGCCATATAATATTTAAGTGACATCTCCGATACCAATGAGTTATAACTCGTTATGCTCTCCAATGGCCTCTCCATTTCTTGACTCTTTATAAAATCCATAAGTTTTGATTCCGAAAAGACGATATGTCTCATTTCTTTTACTTTTCAATTTCTCAACATGAAACTGTATAGTGCCCAAGGCTACAAATACACATAGGCCAGATTCAATTATTTTATCTATTAGTTTCTCTGAAATACAGAACTTTTATGTACAATTCATACTGATAACTGCAATGGCCAAAACAAGAATTTTTTTATGTATATGATTTATGTGGCAAATTATGACGGGGCAAATATGACAAATAAGTTTGTGATGCAAGTTCGATGTCAAACTCTTGCAGCATTGATTAAAAACTTAGGAGACTAATTCATTGATCCGACTGAAACAACCGTGGAACAGTTTTCACTCGGCTCTCGGGTACCCTGCATGACAGTGGCTGGAATGAAATTCTTTCCCAGATCTCTAAGGGGAATAAAAATGTACCAAACTAATTACAAAATACAAAGCCTGGTAATTTGTCCGTAGAGGAATAAGGTTCATAAGAGAAGTAAAGATCAGCATTATAAAAGACGAGAAATTTTACCCAGGATTGACCAGTTAGTTTACTGACCAATGATCTTACTGACGCCCGCAAACATTTATCTGGTCACAATTTCCCATCAGTAGGCCTTTCAACTGCCGCTAGGGGTCGGTGTTATGAACGATAACTCACTGCTGAAACTTGTTTAGAGCAGGCTCGGGGTATAGAGTTTTCCTGCGTTTCGGAGAATAGCGGGAAAACGTTGTATGATAGCAACGTGTTTGAATAGCTATGCGTAGTAATACAAGGCGGGCCATAGGAAGGCCAGTATAAAGGGTCAGTGGCGTAAAGTTAAGGTCATTCTAAGCCAGTCTTTCTCAGTGCACGGAGCACTATTTTTCTCGGGCAGCATGGCGAACGACGAGCTACTACAACGAGTTTCGGAGATAATGGACTCCAAATTATCATCTTTCGAGAGAAAATAACGAAACAGCAAAGACAACAGCATGAGCAACAGCTTTCTAAACTTCAAGCAGCAAACGACAAGGCTTTTGACTTTAAACGAAAGGGAAACGAGGCTCAGTACAAATTTAACAACAGCATTAGAGACAAGCTGGTAGAGGCCAACACGGGTCTGAGCGAAGGGGAGCCAGAAGTAGCCTTTAATTGCATTTCCTCAGGTATAGAGCTTATTCATCAGCGACAAAAATTAATTAAATTAGCAGACTCATCCAAGACGGACTGGCGCACCGTTCAAGAATACACGCAGCACGAATTAGCGTCTGACGAGGAGGATGAAAAACGAATTTTGAAGGCAGAAATGAGGCCGAAAAGAAGTAAAAAGAGGAGCGGATCCAAAAGGCGAGAGCGGCCAGACGCATCAACCCATACCCGGAGAAGTCCACACACACAAAATCAGACCAAGTCATACGAGGGCAGCAAAAAGTCGGGGACATGCTTTAAATGCGGTTTCGCCGGTCATTGGGCAAAGGAATGCACCAGCAACAGCAAAGAGACAAGCTCTAAGTTAAGTAATTTAGATAGTATTGCTCAAAATATATGCAGTAATCAAGAAAGTGTATTATCTAAGATTAGTGTTTTAGATGGAAAAACGAATGTACGCCGTTTTGTGGCCACTGTAGATGAAAATGTCAGTCCAGTTGGACGTTTGAGAAGTCATTTGACAAAATGGGTAGAAATAAAGACCGATAAGTACATTTTAGATGTAATAGTAAACGGATACAAGATTCCATTTAAAACTATTCCAGAGAGTGTTTGTTTGGACAATAACAAATCTGCTAGGGATAATGTCAAAATTGTTTATTCCGAGATTCAAAAGCTCATTGACAAAGGTTGCGTAACACAGGTAAGGAATGTTCCTTTTGTTGTTAATCCTTTGACTCTTGCTTTCAACAAAGCAGGTAAACCTCGCTTAGTGTTAGACTGTAGGCATATCAATGCTTGTATTCACGATTTTTGGTTCAGAATGGAAGATGTTAAAGTTGCAAGAGAAATTTTTCAAAAAGGGGATTTTTTATTTAGCTTCGATTTAAAATCAGCGTATCATCACATTGAAATTTTTGAACAGCATAGACAATATCTAGGTTTTCAATGGGAAATCAATGGTGCTATCAAATATTTTATTTTCAATGTATTACCATTTGGCATTTCTTCAGCAGCTCTTATTTTTACAAAACTTATGAGAAAAGTAGTTCAGTATTGGAGATCCCTGAGTTTTCAGGTTGTCATGTATTTGGACGATGGATTAGCTGGATGTAGTAATTTTGATGACGCATTTCTACTTAGCGATATTATCAAAAGAGACTTAACAGAGTTGGGATTTATTATTGCAGATTCAAAAAGTGTCTGGTACCCACAGCAAAATATAGTATGGTTAGGTTTTAAATGGGATACGGTTAACGGTGTCTTAAAAGTAACCTCAGAGAGAATTAATAAGCTTCTCAAGTGTATCGAGGAAATTTTATTTAAGACTCACTTGTACGTATGCTTTCTGGTGAAATCAATAGCTAGTATTGTGGGTCAGATCATATCTATGGAAGCCGCTATAGGACATGCGGTTCGTTTCAACACTAGATATTTATATCAAGACATATTGACAAGATACAGTTGGAATTCAAGTATTAAACTAAGTGATCAATCGTTAGGAGAATTGACATTTTGGAGAGACAATGCAGTGTCAATTAATGGTAAGGAAATTAAGACTTGCAGTGAATCTTCAGATTTAAAGGTTTTTAGCGACGCTTCTGATTCAGGTTTTGGGGCTTATGTAGAAAATTCAGAGATTACAGAGGTACTAAGTCTCTGGACAGGAGAGGAATCCTTGAAAAGTTCTACGTGGAGAGAACTAGAAGCAATTAACAGGTGTTTGAATACTATAGGAGAAAGTATTCAGGGCAAAAACGTAGCATGGTATACTGACAGCAAAAGTGCTTGTAGAATTTTGGAAGTCGGTAGTAGAAAGTCTCATTTGCATGATATTGCTGTTAAAATAAATGAAAAAATTCTGAATTAGCAAATAGTGTTTGATATAAATTGGGTGCCAAGAGGCAATAACATTCAAGCAGACTTGCTTAGTAGATGTTTTGATAGTGATGACTGGGGAATAAAAAATAGTGTTTTTCAAACTATTGACAGTTGTTGGGGCATACACTCATGCGATAGGTTTGCAACAGACTATAATACTAAATGCATTAAATTTAATTCAAGGTGGTGGTGCCCAGATACCAGTGGGATAGACGCTTTTAAGCATTTCTGGGGTAATGACAATAATTGGTTGGTTCCGCCTCCTAGGTTCGTTTGTAAGACAATAAACAAACTTAAACAAGACAAAGGAAAGGGTACTCTTATCATTCCTCAATGGAAATCTTCCCCATTTTGGCCTTTATTACGCAAAGGGGATGATTGGGATTATTTTATTAAGGGAGTGAAGAAGGTCAATTCTTTGATAACTGAAAGAGGTAGAGGGGCAAATGGTATATTTGGAGGTCACAAAGTATTTGACATGGTTGCATTACGAATCGAATTTTAGATACATGTTAATAATATACAATTTGTCATTTATTTATTTTTCAGAGCTAAATGTTCAAAAGAGTGTGCAGGACAGTTTGATTTCATCAGGTGTGGACCTTTCATCTCCAGATAATGCAGTGTTAGCAACAAAAATGTGTGAATATATCATGAAATCTAGAAGTGTGAACACCAGCAAGAAATATATTTCATCATTCAGCAGATGGTCAAAATTCATCGCAAACAAAGGAAAATCAGCTATACCGGCCAATCCATTTCACATTTCCCTGTATCTCACTCACTTACTGCACATCGGTTGTTCTTTCCACGTCATTTCCAGTGCTGTATATGCTATTAAGTGGGCCCATTCTATTTTAGGCCATAAGGATCCAACAGAACACTCCTTCATTAAAAATTTATTAGAGGCTTCCAAGCGTAATAACAAACCTAAAGTTATAAAAAAGGCAATCGTCACAGCCAGTGATTTAATTTTATTGTGTGATATTTATGTCGACAGCACAAATTTGTTAGAAGTGCGTGATCTGTGTATGATTCTTCTTTCTTTTGCTGGATTTTTACGTTTCGAGGAGCTTAGTTCTCTCCGTTGTTCAGATTTAACTTTCATGGACGGATATGTGAAAATTTCCATCAACAAAAGCAAAACCGATCAATATAGACAAGGAAACGAAATTTTAATATCTGCTGGTGTTACCTCGGCTTGTCCAGTTAAAATGTTAAATCGTTATATATCTTTAGGAAGTATAGACATTTCTTCTGGTCACTTTTTGTTCAAGTCCGTGTTTAAATCTAAAGACGGTTTAAAGTTAATATACAAAGACAAAAAACTTAGTTATACCAGGGCCAGGGAGTGCATTTTGTCAAAACTTAAATCCGTTATGGGAAACATCAATATTGGTCTTCATTCTCTGCGTTCAGGAGGTGCGACGGCTGCAGCAAATTCCAAAGTAAACGAGCGATGTTGGAAGAAACATGGTAGATGGGCATCAGATTCGTCCAAAGATGGATACGTGAAAGACAGCCTAGAAAGTAGACTTTCTGTTTCGAAAAATTTAGGATTATGACTTGAAATTTTTTCTTTGGTAAATGAAATATGTTTGTAAAAAAAAAAAAAAAAGTTTTATATCATATATTTCATAATAACTTGCATTTTTGTTGAGTTTTTTCATAGCGTTTACAACTTTTGCTTACTTTTGAACATTTTATTCTAAGCTTGTCTGGCTCACACCTATGTTGTGTTGCGTTGATATATAGAAGGGGGGTGGATAGTATTCTTAAAGTGTATATTATACTAGAGTTTTCCCGCGTTTCGGAGAATAGCGGGAAAACGTTGTATGATAGCAACGTGTTTGAATAGCTATGCGTAGTAATACAAGGCGGGCCATAGGAAGGCCAGTATAAAGGGTCAGTGGCGTAAAGTTAAGGTCATTCTAAGCCAGTCTTTCTCAGTGCACGGAGCACTATTTTTATTTTTTTTTCTTATTTTGTTTTGACAAGATTGTTTAAATTCAAATATATATTTGTATTTTTCTTTTCGTTTTTTATATGAATAAGTCCGATATTCACCCCTAGACATTACTTAACACTTGCGTTCGGACACAGGTTTCCATAGTTTTTTCATATATTTTATCTATGGTTTTTCCTGGGCGGTTTTTAATGTCGATTATGGGGATATTTTGCATAATTGTTTATGTCATGGTTTATTTAAATAACAAGGATTTGTCAATCTGTCTTGCTACATAAGAATGTTAATAAAATTATTAAAAGCCGGCTGCCTGCAAAGCTTGTCTGGCTCACACCTATGTTGTGTTGCGTTAATATATAGAAGGGGGGTGGATAGTATTCTTAAAGTGTATATTATACTCTAACTGTTTACACGCAAGGCAGTATTTAGCATTTCCCAAGTGTTTCTGTGCTCTCAGTAGAATTCAGTTGTTTTAAAATTTAGCACTAAATGTAAAACTTACTTACTGTGTAGTTGCGGACACCGTTTAACTACATATAATTAAATTTTTTCATTAAAATAAAAAGTGAAATCCACCCTCCGTCTTAGTTCTAACCTAATTAATTTTTTATACTCGGCCGTTCTCCTTCGTGCTTAGTAACACAAATAAGATGGTCAATTGTTGCATTTACTTGTAAAAAAATATATATTTATATAGGAAGCGAAAAAGCGCGAACACAAAAATCATGACATTAATTTTCTCCTTCATAACAATCGTCAAAGAGAGTTAAAAATATTGAATATAGTCTGTTCCCCATTCATTTGACCCTGTTATTTCCGGGAGAGGAAGGCATTCTTTTTTT
>NW_026935786.1:0-65047 GCF_032062105.1 Saccostrea cuccullata | reverse complement strand
AAAGGAAAAAATTTTAAATTAATTTTGAAAAAATTGTGAAAAATTAAAATAGATATTCGGAACAATTTAATCCTAAGTTAGTTTTTTGAATTTTCTCTGTCTTTTTAACTCTCTTGAGCATGTTGAGGGCAGAAGTATTTAGTAAATGATCGTATATTGTTAGGTAATTTTAATAATGAAAGTGTTTATTATTTAATTTTATATCAAAACCCAAGTAAATATGTTCTGACAATGTATTTTGGAAAGGGAAATGAAAATTTTAACAATCGTGTGTTCATAAATCAGCTGTAAATTATTGGTTCATGTAGACAGTATTACAATCGCAAAGTGAGCTGAGATGATGATAAATGGGATAATTGACAACATCTAAATAATTTTATGTAAGTTTGTTATCTGATATGTAACTTAAGAGATTATTGTATTACTGAAAAACTTTAGTCAAAACAGTGCTTCTTTCTGTCTTTGATGTTAAATCTAGACCTAAAAAGGGCATGGTAATAAGGGAATAAAAAAAGTTGCACAGGATCTCAAGAGGGCACTTTGAAAACAAATGTTAATGTATTAAAATTTATTCAACTTTTTTTAATTTTTACATACTTTAACATGTTTAATTTTTTTAATACCTTTCATATTGAAATCTTTATTAAAAACAAGTAATTTAAAGAAAAAATCATATACATGTATCTGTATTCAATTCTTTTTTTTTAAACAATGTTTTAATTATTGATTCAGAAACAAAAAGAATATAAAAAAGGCATTTACATCCAATTTCTTCAATAAAAAAATAGTAAGGTTACACTTGAGAAAGTAATGGTATTAATTGCCAGGTGAAAAATTATTAAAGTTTGGAGGTTGATTTTTTTTTACCTGCTTGGGCTATTATTTGTTTACAAGTACAGTCAATTTAAACTTAAAGGAAAATACTTTTTTTCGGGGAAAGGGGGGGGATGGGCATTTTAAAAATACATGTAGAGACCATTCTCTTTATTTGGAAAATATTCTACCAACAGGGTAAGTGAAAACTGGTCTTATCCATGCATAATTAGTTTTTTTTTTTTCTTTTTTTTAAAAACTCTGGCTTTAATTAGAAACTTTGACCCTCAGCTTGTCAAATCTTCAGTTCAATCAAAGAAACTAATTAGTTTGTTGTTTTTTAAACCTTTTTATCACATTACATTCAGTTTTTTGGTACACTGTAAGTATTTTATTCAGATAAAAAAATATCCGTTTTTTCTTAAGTTTATATGTGTTTTATTTACTTTTCTGTTTATAAAAAAACGATCCTGGTTTTTATTAGTTAATAATTTACAAGTTTATTTATCTTTTTTGGGCTAATTCTTCATAATCAATGCAATCAAATGACAGTTTCTCAAGTTAAATCCTCTACCCTGAAAGCCTGAGGCATGTTAATTAGCCAGGTGGCTGTGTGCGTTCAAGGTAAGGATTTCCTGTGGTTGTTTAGATAAAGAGATTATCAGCATGCACTGAATAAACAGAACAGTAAAGGAATATTGCCTAAACTGGGCATTTTTATTAATTTTGGGTAAGGAAAAAACATGGCGCCGAAAAAAAAGGGCATGCTATTTTGTTTTAATTTTAAAATAATGAGTGTCTGCTTTATTTTTACTCGGTTTCTTATTATTATTATTATTATTATTAAGGTTTCCGTCTTCAGGGGAAACCTTCTTGTTATTCGTTTGTTTTTTTTCCACTTTTTTTCTTATTATTTTTTTTCCCCCCCATTTTGTGCACGCGATTTCTCGAAAACTGCTCGTTAGATTTTAATAATTTTCAGGTCTGATGAAATATTAAAATTTAAAATCATTTTTTTTATTTTGATGACGTCACTTCCGGTTCAAAATTTTCGCAATTTTGAATTTTTAAGGGTCATTTTGTTCGCTCTTCATAAAAATCGCTCATCACAGGAAGATGAAACCTTGTCTGGACGATAGAGCAACAAATGTAGATTTGCATTGTGTTGTTAACTTTCACCGGAAGTACTGCACGTTAACGCTCGGTATGGTTAAAAAAGCCATATTGAGCGTAAAATTTTTTATATTTTTCTTTTTTCTTTTTACTTGTAAATATTTTGTTAAAACATATAGAACAAAAATTGTGAAGATTTCTAAGATTTTTAAAATGATTTTAAAAAAGGGCTGACCCTTAAAATTGGGGTTTGGGGGGCCCAAAAATTTTTACTTGATATCTGAAAAGTATTGGAATTTGTAATACTTCAAAGAAGCAAAGTTGTTCAAAATGATAAGCTTAATTTCTGGTCGTAAAAAACGCCGGCTCGTCACTTCCGGCCAAACCGGAAGTATAAAAAGGGGTATTTTTTCTTTTTTAGTTTTTTTGGTAACATATGTCTCTTGGAGCATAAAAATTAATTTGCGGTCCACCCGTCACTTCCGGTAAAACCGGAAGTAGCAAAAATTTTTATTTTCTTATTAACTAGTTTAAAATTCAAACCATTTTCTTATTTCTCATTTTTTGTTGAAAATGAAAGCTACTTCCTCAAACAGGAGGGAAACCTATCGTTGCTTTGCAACAGCTTTCTTATTATTATTCTTTTTTTTTTTCTTTGTTCTCCGGTACTTTTTTGTCCGCGAGTGTTCTCAGAAACTGTTCACCCAACTACTAAAAAACCCTTTTTTGGGGTTTTATGTGATGTAGGGGTGCAACCAATTATTTTGGGGCATACGCATGCACGTGCGGGGGGTGAAATGAGTGAAATGACGGATATACTTTATATAGCCATAACTTTAACATTTTTTTTAAATTTTTAAAACTCATTTAATGGATTATTCATAGTGTAAAATGTACACTGTAAATTAGCACGAACTCACGCGCATGCACGTGCGCTTTGCTCTGATTGGCTGAAACAGAAATCTAATATCTTTTCTGTTTTTTGACAAAATGCTATGAAATTTAAAAAATAGGCATACTTTAGGATGTACTACAATATGATATATAACAATTGTCATGTAAACACGCGCATGCACGTGCGCTGCAATCGATTGGCTTAAACTTTAAATGGCTATAATCCCCTTTTTTTTAAAGAAACAGTACGGGATTTAAACATAGACAAACATAATGGTCTCCCCCAAAGGGGTTTGGGGCATGCACAGGCATGCACGTGCATGCACGTGTGCTTTGCTGTGATTGCTGAAAAAAAATCGCAATATCTTTTTTTAATTTTTGACGAAATGCTTTAAAATCTTAAACATAATCATGCATTAGGATGTCCTACAATATGATATATAACAGTTGTCATGAAAACATGCGCATACACGTGCGCTGCAATCTGATTGGCTTAAACTTAAAATGGCTATAACTTCCTCGTTTTTCAACCAAACAAAAGGGGGTTTTAAACATAGACAAACATAACAGACTCCTACAAGATATGGTCGACATGCACATGCACGCACGTGCGTGCACGTGAAATGGAAAAATTTACAAATAACAGTTAAAACGTATTTTTTAATACTTTTGGATAAAACGCTGTAATTTCTAGTATATAAATAGTGTAGACAAGATGATAAGGTCATTACACACATGCATTCAAATGCGCATGCGTGCAATGCATAAATTTAATATATGAATATATTTTTGGGAAAAACATTGTTATATTTAAAAGGCATAGAGTTCGTCTTATTTAATGAAGCTTACAGGGGTGGCACCAAAAGGGATTTGGGGGAGTTTTGGGGAACATCTGTAACGGTTCCCGTTACAATTAGCCCATTTTTGTTTTTTTTTTAATTATTGTTTTTGTCATTTTTTTTAAATTTAAATTTAAAACAATTGAAATTGATACATGTATGGGCTACTATAGCTATTTCGTATGATGGGTGTGTAATTACCATCGCGCTACACCCGGGGCTTCCATTTTTGAGGAGGGGGCTAGTGGTTTTCTGCGCTAAATTCCCTAATAAAAATTCCAGACAGCATGGTCATTTTTCCATAAAACTCCACAACTGCATATTTTGCAGTCTCAAGACTGATTTACTTAAAAACATTTTTTATTTCCTAATTTGAATTCCCCCCTTTCCTTTTTTAATATAGCAATATTTGCTTGTACATATATGCCTCACAGATATCTCATTATTAAATTATATACATTCACTCAATCAGCTCAATGATGTGTTCAATTTTTACTTTTTTTTAAAGCCATATATGGCGTAACTGATAAAAAATATATTTTTGAAAAATAAAAATTAAGTAAAGAAATATACTTAATACATTTCAATTAAAGTTTTTTCATACAATTCGGAGCAGGAGAACACCTCGTTTCATTTAATAATACGATTTTATCTTCTCTGTAATGTGTTATTTAAATCTTTTATATTTTCTTCCAAGTCGGAGAAAATTTCCAGAGTCCAAATTAAATTTTGATATCTTTATAATGCAATTGACTTAGATTTTGTAATTTACGTAAAATTTCTATCTTTATCATGTTTACATAAAGTAATGATACAACAAATAATTTCTTATCATTTTAGTTTAATAATTTTCATTGTACATACGCCATATATGGCTTTAAATGATTCAAGATGAAAACAAATGAATTTTGCTTCGTTTTAATTAGACGAACTAGTGAATGACCAGAAAAGGAATATTTAAAATCTTTTTTTTCTTCATTTTTTAAATCATTAATTTATATATGATTAAATTTTACTAGCGAAAATTAAATTAAACTTTAATTTTAAAAAGAATCATCTGTAGTTTATACCCTGACTTTGTTCAAGATGAACTTTTTTTCAATGTTACTTTTTAATTTTTGCCTCTATATTTGGGCTTGTCACTTTGTACTCGGGGATGGTAATTTTATTGCCACCAAGCTGTGGATTAGTACTTGATTTCCTTTATTGCACAGCGATGACTATGATTTAATAGCACAAAAAGCTAATGGGTTTACGTATGTGAATTTATATGATTAATGCTTACTTGTAATTTTAGGATAACTGGAGATAATGATTCCTTTTTTCCATTGATATTACATAAATATTTTCCTAAGTAGTATGTTACAATAAATTGGTTTAGATTTTCTTTTATAAAAGTAATCAATAATTACAATGGAAATTAAAACCATAATCATGTTCATTGAGGATTTTCAATATGTAACAGGTCAAACAGGAACTTCAATTGTGAACATTGCAGAGAACACACTCATCAGAAGATGACCCTCAGAAATAGGACAATTGTAAGTAATCAGTAAAATGAACAGGAATACTTCATGCCAACCATAAGATTTTTAGAGACATTTTCGCTTCTTAAATTAGAAGAGATAGAGGGAAAAACGTGTACATACTACATAACTACTAGTACTAGGCAACCAACCTTTAACTGCAGGAAAGCTTTTGGTTTGTGCAATACAGCTGCATACAACCTCTTTAGTATTTCATGTTAAGTTTGAGAAAGTACCTTAGTATTTTTTCTACTGTTTGCCAACATTTTCATGCACACTGTTTGCTTGTTTGTACTATAATTTTATTTTAAATTCTTCAGATGCCCTTTACCTTTGCCAGTTTAGAATCATTTGTTTTAAGGGCATCTGCGGGTTGGTTCCAGAACTTTATTAATTGTAAAGTAAATACTGGGGTACTATACGGTCATAGGTTATGTAAATACATGTATAACATTTTGTTCTGATAGAGGAGGCATACAGGAAAGAAACAATACTAAATATCACTTCAAAGGAATAAAACAGCTTCATCTTGTAGGTGTATTTTATTTAAGGATCACAGCTTCATGTCTGATGTGCTGAAAGTTATTCATAATCTGTTTGACTGTTTCATATTTTCAACTTCTATCCAGCATAGTCAATTTTAATTAAATTTTGTGCAAAGCATACCCCAGGAAGGGGAGATGGAGTGTGAAGTGTGTCTCTGTCCCTGTCAATATAATTTCAAAGCAGTTAGTAAGGTTTGGGTCAATTTTAAATCCTCTTTAGCAGAACCATTGGGCTAAAAACAATACTAATGTGAAAGCTTTATCATTAAGTGTAGAGATGTTTTTGAAGATTATGTACCCCTAATGTACTGATAGTGTTACATTAGAAGTCTAAAATTTGCAAGGAATAGATGTAAAATCTTTTTAAAATCTCCTTTTTAACAATCAGAAACTAACATACTGTCTAATTAATATGCAACTGTACATCGTTTTGTGTTGAATGATGATTCCATTTTTATAAAATTATGCCGGATGGGGGATAGGATGAAGTTGCAGTTAGACATAGAAGAAAAAAAAGAATTGATAGAATTTAGTTTTTCTTCCATTTTATTTATCAATACTACGAAAGCCTACAAGGGTCAAATTAGAAAATGAAGGAAAAAGAAAGTCGAAATAACGAGATAAAAAAGTCGTAATTACAACTTAAGAAAGTCGTAATAACGAGATAAAAAGTCGTTATTACGACTTAAGAAAGTCGTTATTACGAGATAAAAAGTCGTTATAAGAACTTAAGAAAGTCGTTATTACGAGATAAAAAGTCGTTATTACGACTTAAGAAAGCCGTAATAACGAGATAAAACGTCGTTATTACGAGATAAAACAGTCGTTATTACGACTTAAGAAAGTCGTAATAACGAGATAAAAAGTCGTTATTACGACTTAAGAAAGTCGTTATTACGAGATAAAAAGTCGTAATAACGAGATAAAAAGTCGTTATAATGAGATAAAAAGTCGTTTTAACGAGATAAAAAGTCGTTATTACGACTTACGACTTAATTTTTTTTCCTTCCTTTTCTAATTTGACCCTTGTAGACTTTCGTAGAAGCATATAATATACTTCTACTTCTTGGTTGGGTTTGATCAACATAAAGGGTGATCTTGCTGTAGTCAAGAAAAACATGTTTTATATGGCAAAGAAATACCTTTATCTAATTGCAGAATGAATAAAATGGACAGAGGCAGAACTGAAGGAGATGCATGAAATGAGGAACATTTCAAATATTGCCTGAGCATAACCACTGCTACTGGATAAACATATGGCAATATAAAAGAGCAGGGTCAATGGAGGTATCATACAGTATAGGCCATGAGAGACCCTGAAGAAGAATGTTTTGAACAGAAACTATAATAAAACCATTTTGACATTTATTGAAATATAGGATCAAAGTCTTGCATGTAAAATTTGGGCATGTAATGACTTTTCTCTAGCTAAAAGACTTATAACAGTGATGATTTGATTTAATATCTTTATCCCGATTTGTCGAAAAGATTTGGACATAGTGCATCGATTATTTTAAAGTTTTGATACAACGAATTCATTCATTGTACTTGTAACTGAGTTTTCTGGTGCGACACTGTTTTATCGGCTTCAAAACTAAGTTTGTGATTTCCAAACCAGATTAATGAGATCATGTAATATCTTTTAACATCGGTGACTATTTAATCCATTCTTCTACATCTCAGAAGTATTTTTATTATTACAGGGAAAATATGCATTGTACATGTATCTGTAATAAACAGGATTAAAGAAATTTTCCATATAATACAACACAATCTTAGCAACTGAAGGCAAATATTTTATCAAGGGTGTGATCTATTTATCAATAGGGTTTTCAGCATCTTGCTCTACCTGTAATGACTTGCTCCAAGTTCCAATATTTAAATTTAAATTTTGCAAACATGGTTATAAAATTGTTTAAAAGCCAAATAGTTTAGGCACAAAATGCTTATATATTTCCTATCATTTGTAAAGTGTACACTGAATGAGATGTGGAATGTTAGAATTAAAGTATTAAATATGTTTTGGACTTATGTATGCTTATGCAGATAAATTTGAATTCAACTAGGAAAGGTAAATGTCATAATTATTGGATTTGCAATCTAATGCAAGAGTATAAATATCCAAGACAAATTTGAGAATTTTAATGAAGGGTATAAGAAACCCAAGAAGAATTGGACAGGTAAACATCACCTGTTTGGTGTTATTCTAATGTTGGGATGTAATATCCAAGAAGAGTTGAACCAATGTCCAATACCTATTGGGTTTTATTTCTTATGAAAAGAAAATTGAGTAACCTAAGAAGAATGTCCAATTACTTTTAGTTTATATACTATTGAAGGGATGAAGATATCCAAGAGGAATTGGACAGGTGTGCATTACATGTTGGGTAGTATTCTGATGAGGGGATTCTCAAGAAACCCAAGAATTAGACAAGTTTCCATTGCCTGTTGGGTGGGATGTAGATATCCAAGAGGAGTTGGACGGATGTCCATTACCTGTTGTATGGTATTCTGATGAAACAATTCAAGAAACCCAAGAAGAATTGGACAAGTGTCCATTACCTGTTGGGTGAGATGTAGATATCCAAGAGGAGTTGGACAGGTGTTCATTACCTGTTGGGTGGTATTCTGATGAAACAATTCAAGAAACCCAAGAAGAATTGGACAAGTGTCCATTACATGTTGGGTGGGATGTAGATATCCAAGAGGAGTTGGACAGGTGTCCATTACCTGTTGGGTGGTATTCGGATGAAACAATTCAAGAAACCCAAGAAGAATTGGACAAGTATCCATTGCCTGTTGGGTGGGATGTAGATATCCAAGAGGAGTTGGACACGTGTCCATTACCTGTTGGGTTGTATTTTGATGATGCAATTCAAGAAACCCAAGAATTAGACAAGTGTCCATTGCCTGTTGGGTGGGATGTAGATATCCAAGAGGGGTTGGACAGATGTCCATTACCAATAGGGTGGTATTCTGATGAAACAATTCAAGAAACCCAAGAAGAATTGGACAAGTGTCCATTACCTGTTGGGTGGGATGTAGATATCCAAGAGGAGTTGGACAGGTGTCCATTACCTGTTGGGTTGTATTTTGATGAGGAGATTTAAGAAACCCAAATAGAATTGGACAATGTACACATGTTCAATTGTTCTTGGATAGTTTAATCCCTTCGTCAAAATACAACCCAACGGGTATTGGACACCTGTCCAATGCCTGTTGGATACCTTCATTCTGTCCAACATGTAATGGGCATTTGCTTATTATTAATTGGTCATTACTCAAAAAGGTTTCTCCTTAAACACTTAATTTTGTTATTCAAGAAAGGTTGAACAGAGTCTGAGATGTGTTGAGTTGTGTTTTCACAATTTTTTTGCACTTAGGTAACCATATATTTTAATATTAGATATTTTGAAATATACAGGTGTATATCCTTATTGCTAAGAACAAATTAGTTAGGTGTTACAATAAAAGAGCTATATCACAGAAATTGACAAAAATATGGGTTCAAAACCAAAGGTTTTCAGTCTTGTCTGAATTTACCAGCAAATATTAAATATATAATAAATTTGAAATGAATGAAAAAACAATAAGAAAAAACCCAATAAAATACGGACACGAGGATTAATATCCAATAAGATTTGAACAGTAACTACCCAAATAATGCTCTCTCGTGTGTACACTTTTTTGTATCCAATAAGCAGTATCCAATAGGACTTGGACTTGATGTACCCAATATATAACCAAATGTGTGTCCGTCCGTCCGTCTGTCCGTCCGTCTGTTACGCTTTGGGGTACCCATCTCTTATCCGCAACTCCTCTCATACCACTGAATGAAATTTGATGAAACTTTCACAGAATCTTTATTACATGTTGCCATTGTGCACCTCCTATTTTACTTTTTGATCCGACACATATTTTGGGTTTCCCGGCCACAGGAAAACATGGACTTTTTCACCAGTTATAACCATATGGGAGGCGGGGGGTATCATTTAGTGAGCTCATCGCTCACAGTACCTCTAGTTTTACTTACTTTTTCACAAGAAATGATTTAATACATTATCATATGAATTCATCAATTCACAAACGACAAAAAATGCATATTTTTTTCTCTCTACCGTTATAAATATAAAGTGATTGGATGTTTTACGCAAAAGAAAACAAATATGCGTGTTAATTCACTATTAGGAATGTCAACCAATAGTCAATTATTTGTAAGGACTTACGATGGAATAATGAAATTCGAATATGAAGTTAAATCAGCCTGTGACATCATTCTTTTGTTTGAGCGCTCCATTACATTTTCGGAATGGAGAATTGCGAATTATTTAACATTATGAAAATTTTATTGCCCATGGTTAGAATCGAACCCGGTCCCCTACGCTTTGTAGTCGGGTATTCACTTCACTGAGCTATCGAAGCTGTTGATAAACACTGCAGTAGAATAACTTTAGTACATTTTTCCCTTACTTTCTATATAAAAAAAAATAAATACTACGTATATATAATGTCTATTCACAGTGTATCATATAAATAATTATTATACCCCCCGCTTGAAAAGCGGGAGGGTATATAGTAATCGTTAATTCAGTCCGTCCGTCTGTTACGCTTTGGGGTACCCATCTCTTATCCGCAACTCCTCTCATACCACTGAAGGAAATTTGATGAAACTTTCACAGAATCTTTATTACATATTGCCATTGTGCACCTCCTATTTTACTTTTTGATCCGACACATATTTTGGGTTGACCGGCCACAGGAAAACATGGACTTTTTCACCAGTTATAACCATATGGGAGGCGGGGGGTATCATTTAGTGAGCTCATCGCTCACAGTACCTCTAGTTTTTTTATTTTATATTAACGAACAATAAATAAAAGCATTAAAAAGGAGGATTTTACGCGGGTTAATATACTCGTAACGCTCCATTCCTTAAAAGTAATGGGACTCGGCCCCTTCGGGGCATCGGCTCCATTACCGTTATGGAATGGAGCGCTACTCCTACATTAACCCTCACAAAAATGCAAGAAAAGGAGGCGACAAAGAAAAGTGATTCTCATCTCAAAAATGAAAACGCCCCCTTCCCAAAACTATGTAGTACAATATATCCTCAGACGTATAAGAGCTCAAAAACAATCACAGTTGATAAATAATTTTTCACTACAAAATATGTCGATTTTCCATGTACATATGGTAAGTGCATTAATTAAAGATGCTTCACTACTATGATGATTATTTTTCATTTACTGACCATTTTGTTTTTGTAATAAATTATGCAACGCTATGCTAAACTTTGTTAGTAAAATTATTAGTTGGACTTGATCTCGATCTATGTACCAATTATACGAAATATCACCTGACGGACGTGTGGATAGTGTGCGGTTACACCCCCCCCCCTCCTTAATTTACTTCAATAAGCCTTTAAATGCAAGAATTGACTGACTGATTGAATGTATGTTGTTTTCCAATAATTTTGAGATGTCACTGTATACGCTGTACATATAACAGTAAAGGGCTTCAAATTTAGACCTTTCCTCGTCAAGCAGGGCAGTTATGGGACGTTATCGTGCAAACACCTGTCTGAAAACAGGTGTGGGGTGGTTTTAAGATATATTTAAATATTCAAATGCCCATACATGTATTTATGTTTACTTTTGTGGTGTAGTGGTTCAAATAGTTGTCTCGGTGAATGTCAAAACTCAATTTTTTTTCGCTTAGGTTGATTTATTCCTTTACTTCATACCTTTGAATAATTAATGTTCTGATATTAAATAAATACTCTGTTCATTATTTGAATTCGATTGCTGTATATATGAAGTTACTACCATTTTGCAGCCTTGTTTTTCTATCTTTAAACTTTTTTAACACGAATGTTTAAATTTTTATGTTAGAGCAGGTTAAGTATTATTATTTAGTATAAGATTAGTATAAGATTGAATAATTCCCCTCTTTCTGATTGGCTGAGATCCAAAATGTAGAATAAAATACTACACTTTATTCACCTGCAAGTTGCGTTCCAAGATAATATAAAGATTTATTTTTTATATATAGGTCTTAAAATAGACTTCGAAATTCCAAATTGATACAAAATTTCTTGAAAGCTTTTTGCTACTGATTTTTCCTTAAACGAACATATAACACAAGAAAACTCATAATCTAAATAAAATTAATTTTAATACGACTTGGTATGATTCTTTAACCATGCATTTCATGTTTGGTTACGATTTCAGAAAATGTAAACATGTACGGTGTCAAGAACACCTTCAAGAGTTTGTTTCATTTATTCATTGAATCAAAAAATGAAAAGTTGTTGATGTTTGCAGTGATGATTTAGCCACCTACTGAGTACAATATTCACAATATGCGGTGGTCTTTGATCACTTTTTTCTAAAAGTGAGTACCTCAAAGTGAGTTCGAAGTGGGTTCACATTAAATTCGGTTTGTCCCTCATAATCTACCATAGAATTGCTTACATTTTGTCAACTAATCAATGTCCTTTGTAGAAAAAGATGAGTATTAATTCTTTGTTCACTCTAAGTTTTGTAAAGTTGTTAATTTGTTAAAATCTATATATTGTTTTGACATGTTTGATACACTATAATTTATATTATGAGTGTTTATATTTGTTCGTAACAAAAAGTAAAGAGTCAAAACATTAATGTAAAAATCTTGATCGCTTAAAAACGGTTATAATTATTGACTTTTGAATTCGGTCTAATCGTGACTATACGGACCTGGTCAGGTATTTGTAATAACGCGGCTTCAATCAACCAATTTCTGATCAGGTCCTTATAATGACGAGTAGACTTTATCAAAACTCAATAATTATGATAACTGTACAATACCATTTATTTTGTTTTAATGGTGATTTAATGAAGATATAATTATATATGGATATATAGTCACCCACAAATGCTAGAGAAAATGAATACATTGTTTATTTGATGTATTGGTTCTAAAACACAAAGAAATATGATAAAATCCTTACTATTTTGTAGTTCACAATGCTGAGGCTCAGTACTACAACCAGTGTTGTCACAGCCATTGAATAGTCCATTACATGGCTTATTTTGACAGTTATAGCATGTAGAAGAACAAAACTCTCCGTATCGTCCGAGGGCGCACTCTGGAATATCTCGTATTTTGGAAAAAGTTCTCAAAAAGAATTAACTTCTTTCGTGCACGTGTATCTTTACAAATATTCGAAAAACAAAATAGAAAATCTATTTTTTTAAAGAAAAATAAAGGGAATCCCAATGAAAGAAAAGTTCAATCAATTAAGACAGTGCTTACTGTCACATTGGATTCCCCTCCAACCTTCCTTGCAACCATTTATACATTCACCAGTCATTCGATTACAATCTCCCTCGCAATTTTGACTGCATGTCTGGCCACAGCTGAGGTCACCAATACATTCTGAAATGGCAAGTTATGATTACTAGATTTTTTTAATTTAAAACGATGACCACTGAGTGTCACTCACAAAGGTCGTCTTACAAGATTAAACACTATCATACAATAAAATTCAACACAGAAACATATAACTATCCTACAAAATTAACAATGTTTGTGTCCTAAAGGAATATTGAAAGCTTTAATATCGATGACTATTTTCTATCTTGCGCATACTGTTTGAGGTATGAAAAAAAACAATGTACATAAAAAAGTTTACTTATGTGGTAATAGAGATGTTGATGTTGAGTCAAATGCTGACTGACGTATTACATACTAACTTTTAGGCCATTATTTACATGTTGCATTGACAACGATTTTTTAGGTCACCTGAGTAAACTCAGGTGATCTATTGCTATCTGTTTTCGTCCGTCGTCGCGCGTCGTCCGTCGTCCGTTGTGCGTTAACATTTGAACATTTTCAGCTTCTTCTCTGCAACCACTGAACCAATTTCAACCAAATTTGACACAAACCATCTATGGGTAAAGGGGAACAAAAATTGTGAATTTCGTGATCCCTGCCCCCCTGGGGCCTGAGGGGAGGGGCCAAAACCACTAAAATTAATGCAATCTTTAAAAATCTTCTTCTTTACTCCTGGACATCAAGCAGTCAAACTGTTTGCATGATTGTAATCAGCAATGAGTCCTCTATTAAAATTGTGAAATTCATGGCCCTGGGGTCAGGGGTTCTAGTGCTAGGGCGGGGCTAAATAAGTAGGTAGTGAAAATGCATTATTTCTTTGAAAATCTTCTTCTCTGCTCCTGGGTATTAAATAAACCAACTAAGTACATAGTTATGATGAGCAAGAGTGCCTCTACCAAAATTGTGAATTTTATGGTCCCAGGGTCAGGGATTCTGGTGTTAGGGCGGGGCTCTATTGATTATATAGTGAAAATACATGAATTCTTTGAAAATCTTCTTCTCTGCTCCTGGGTATTAAATAAACTAACTAAGTACATAGTTATGATGAGCATGAGCGCCTCTACCAAAATTGTGAATTTTATGGCCCCAGGGTCAGGGGTTCTTGTTTTAGGGTGGGGCTCTAATGATTATATAGTGAAATACATGAATTCTTTGAACATCTTATCCTTTGCTCCTGGTTAATATGCTAATGATCTAATTACATATTTAAGGCCAGGATTTATTTTATTTTCAGTTTTACAAACCCTCCGCTCAAGGTTTTGAATTTTCAGAAAAAAATAAAACAATTTTTTTCTTTCCGATGTCAAATTTGAGTCGGGATCGAGATTTCAAATTTACGAACTCGCACTTTCGGTTTTAAGATGAAACGGCGGGTAAATAAAGCTAGATCTGAGAAGATAGCTTGGTTTTGTGTAAAATTCATCGATACGAGTGCCATTCAAAACGTTTCACCCGTTCAAAGGATAAATAAAATGCTGGCGACGTTGTTGCACAATGACATGCTGGTGAGATAATGTTTTCGTTTCAAAAGTATCTGTCTGTAAATTATTTTCCTCCCCCAGGTTTTAAACTGCCCGTGGTAGCTATTGCATATTGCCAGTGACATTGTTTAGGTCTCTGTTATAGCTTTCAGTCTAAGCATCATTCTTCAGAAAAGGGTTGCTTATGCATCAGATGTAATGAATAAAACTATGGGAGAAGTTGAGTCCATTTGAGGGAGAAATAAACAATAACCTGAAGAAATAAAAAAAAATTCAGCTATTAAAAGGCAATAATATACAAATATATACAGGCATGTAGTATCATTTATATCAGCCAGAAAAATTATTTTACACTTAATTGAATAAATGTTCACCCCACTCCCCAATACTCCCTGTCTGTTTTATGATAGGAATTATAATTTTAGGCATCAAGTAAATTTTAGAACAATGTCTACACATTCACCTAACACATATTAAAAAAATAAAGATATATTGAAAGACTTTTAAAGAATTGTTTTTTAAAATATATTTTGACCAACATCACAAAATTTATATAACTGGCCCAAACTGGCAGATGATGAAATAAGCAAGTAAATGTTCTACTTTCCTATTTGTAAGCATTATGTGTCCAGTGGTAAGGAGCTTATTAGAATAGCATAAGAAAAAGAATGTACAAATGTTAATAATCGATTTATCATTTTTTTTTTTATTTCCTTCTCCTTCGGGACTTTTTTATTCTCATGTTCATAACTAAACCTAAACAAAAAAAAAAATGCTGGCCTTATAATGAAGAAAGGGGCCTCTTTCAAAATAGATAATTTCAGGGCCGCTGGGCCAGGGGTACCAGGGGGGTACTTTGACTAAAAATAAATTAATGCTTTGAAATCTGCCCTTTGATAAGCAATGGTGCCTCCTTCAAAATTTGTGAATTTCATGGCTTTTGGATTAAAACAAGAACCAAATACAATTGCTGGAAAGTTGTTACATGATACTCAGGTGACCTATAAGGCCCGTGGGCCTCTTGTTTCTTTATTCCCGATCATGACAAAAAGCACACAGTAGGTGTGACCGGTCGACGGAGGATGCTCACTCTTCCACTTGGCACCTCTGGTGTCTGCTCCTCTCCCATTTTGAATTACTTAATTGAATTTTGAATACTGTTCGTTATCGCCATATATTTCATTATAAGTCTCTATCAGATTATTATAAGCAAATTTCGGAGCATTTCATGTGTCAAATCCTTCGCAAAAAAAAAGAAATCCTAAGAAATTTCTTCTAAATCATTTGCTTTCATTCTTTTAATACAGGGTTGGCCGAGAAATGCCAGTGGTGGGAATTACCAGTAGTAAATATTTGTTTCCCGTCCCAGTAAGTACTACATTTTTTTTTCTTAACTTGGAAATACTGCAAAAAAATAACCTTTTATTGCTTAAATAATTTAGTCTTGTACAAAATTCAAAAAATAAAATAAAAATAAAAAACAGAAGACACAAAAATAGATTTAAAAACTGTTTCATCTAAAAGTTATGGTAACTTCAAATTTTTGGATTAGTTTGTTTGAAATGCTATTAATATAAATGAGCCGTGATATAATACAGAAAATATTAACTTCAAACCTTTAAACTGCTATTACATGGTAAGAATGCATTATTACTCATGATCCACAACCTATAATCATTCTGTAGCAGAACATGTTTCCCTGATTGTATTTTAAAATGAAAACCAAGATTTCCTTATTCAAATTCTCTTTTCAATATAGTAAAATTATTAAAATTATTACTTATTTATTAATTATTAATCCATAGAAATTTATTAATTATAAATCCAAGCGTATAATAACCTTGTTTAATCCTTCTATTAAGAGTTTAGTTTTAACATTCAAACATGTTGGTTTTTTTCAAACTAACTCTGACAGTTCTAGATCTGTGATCCTGATTTGAGAGATAATTATCATGAGTAAAACTGAAAGGCTTCTTATAGGTTTGACATGTACACTATAGTCTACAATTTTGTAAAACCTTTAAGTTACATGGGATCTTAAGGTAGGATTGTTCTCTGGTTTCTGACTACATGAAAATTCAAAGTATATTTGCTTATATGTCATATTAAGAAGTAGGAGATTTAAAAGACCGTATATTTCTTTCTTCGTCACATGATTGATAACTGTAATTTTCTATTCTTAATGTCCAGGGAAAAGGTAATGACCATGACCTGACCTTGCCTCTAATATTAAACAGTCAAATTTAGTCTCACTGATACCATCACTTAGTGATATTGTCCTCTTCATTCTGTGAAAATTTCATTATTTTATAAATATAAGAAATGTGAGAAAAATCCTACCTTAAGGTTCATTTCATGGACATTTATAGGCTTCATCTGACTTCAGCATGAAACACGTGACACTCATAACTTGCATATCAGTATACTCTGTTATGATTAATATTATTGGAAATGAAGTACTACATTAAAGGAACCAGAAGTTTTTAAATCAGGGATAGTGATAGCAGGTGTGTTATGTTAGCCAATAAGGTGTGTTGACCCAGGCACTTATATGTAGCTATTTCTTATTTCCCGGTCTTTCTCGTAAAATACCAGTAATTCCGACCGTCCTGGGAAATATGAGTATTTCGTACTTTTAGCCAACCCTCTTTTTAAAACATTTTGTTAGGTTGTACCGTTGTAGATAGATATGTACTACAATATTGCATTTATATACTGATAAATATTTAACACGCATTTCAAAAAAAAAAAAAAAAAAAAATTTGTCCTGTCAATTTGGAATTCGAATGTATCCTTTACGTCATGTTTGTGTTCCCACCTCAATTCTTGTCAGAATTCTTGATCCGCTTATTGTAACTTGTTTATCATTTCATTGACGAAATTTGAGTTAGCAAAGAGAAGATAGCTAAAATACTTAAAAGAACAGACACCCAATTTGTCTTGAAAATGAGTAATTATAAGCCATTTATGTGAATAACAAGACACGTTCGTAAAGCGTCTTTCAGCTTACTGTTACTTTTATAAATCATGGTACATTTATGTTAAATACAATTTACTGGACAAAAATATTACATTTTGGTGTGTGCAAATTGTTAGAAAACTATGACTTTTAGATAATTACAATTTAGGGATTTTTTTTTACTATAATTTTAATGCCTTGCTAACTTCAACTTACCAGTAGGACATGGGTAGTTGTTCGTCTGAATGGTGCATCCTAAAACAAAAATACCAACAATTTATTAATTTTAAAACTCCACAGACACTAAACATAATTAATTTACAATAAATACTAATCTTTTTGTTGATATCCAAGATAAGACAAGTACACAAGACACTGCATCTATTCCATACAACCACAAGCAAACCCTTACACACACTCCTCACACACCCTTCCTCACACACACACCCTCACCCTCACAGAGAGAGGAAGAGAGAGAGAAAGAGAGAGAGAGAGATAGGGAGAGAAATGATTACCGAAGACTTGAATTTCAGCTATCTCTAAGTAAACACCGCCATGTGAGGAATGAGTAGTTTCCACGATTACATACTGGGCAATATGTGGGCACGTTATAGTATCAATCTCTGCCGGTACGCCTGGTATATTATCCGTATAACATCTCAATCTTTCGATGGTGTTGTTAGAAACATCAATGTAAAAATTATCGAAGCGATCTGTTTTTATTTCTAAAAGAAAAAAAATTAAGGTACGTCGGAGATTTTTCTGAACAATAATTCATGTGGAACCGTTGTTCAACATTTCTGATATATATATACATGTATATATATATATATATATATATATATATATATATATATATATATATATATATATATATATATATATATATATATATATATATATATATATATATATATATATATATATATATATATATATATATATATATATATATATATATATATATATATATATATACTGAAAAGAAAAAGAAACGCATAATAGCATAATATCGAAATATATTTAACTATATGGCCGAAATTATGAAAATTTGTCAAATGTGTATTTTGGTTACTGTGCACTAAAATTGCTGGTTAAAATTACTCAACCATGAAATGTATGGAGTCACGTAGGGGAAATGATAAAAAGCGAAAAACACGTGCATGTTGATGATGACAATTTTATGATCACATTTTGTGGTGCTAATCGATGCATTGGAGTCATAGACATCGTTTTCCGCATTTGCAATCAGTATAAATTTCGTGCAATCATGGTATGGGTTGACGGAAGTTACACTGGTTCCAGTAATTGAATTGCGTAAGTGAAAAAAAGGCAACAAGATGTTGCTGTGCAGTTTGTTTTAAACTTTTCAACAAAAAAGGGTTTTTCAGTTGTCAGAGAGTAAATTAAAAGGTTTCCAACCAACGATGGCGGTGACGTTGACGCGTAACAACGTCACATCAAGACAGGGCTTTTCATCATGTCACCTCGGTTGTTGTCAAGCTGTTATCACTGAAACCGATATTTATACAGCAAACTATCATACCAATATTTTCACCCTAAAATTGACAGAAATTCTCTGCTCTAATTTGGTCCGCGAGCTAGGCAACTTTTACGTCGATTTTACTCTCACGCGCGCACGTACGCGTCGTGTGCGTAACGTTTTTAGCATGTTCACACTCGGAAAATGTAGCCAGTGTTTGTCGAGACTTTCTCACAAGCATTCACGTGTACCAAACCAGCTGGATTCTGTAAATTCTATCCTAAAATGAAAATTCGTGGCACTCATTTGGCGGGGGGATTTGTTGGCTTTGGAATAATACAGCTTCTATCAACCATTAAGACTATTGTGGGAAGCGTTGAATAATAATCAAATGAGAAAGATAAATGCTCTGGTGAACTCAATGCACAGGAAAATCAAGGCTGTAAAAAATGTGCAAGGGAGATGATGAGAATTTTTATTTTAATTTTGGGGGGTATCGACATATCAATTTCAATAAATCAGGAATTATCAGTCAAAGTCACACAAGATTTTGGTAACTTGTAGATTAAAGATGAATTAAAATGTTTGATAACAATACTGGAAAACATTTTCGAAAAAATAGTTTTAATTTAATTTAAAAGTAAAATATGCGTTTCTTTTTCCTTTCAGTATATATATATATATATACATAAACACAAGTTAGAGGTTCCAACCTTATTTCCAATCCACATTTCATCAAGTTCTCAATAATCGCAAATTCTTTGTTAAGTGCAATGATACACGAAGAAAGCCAAACTCTGACTTGTACTTACATGGAACTTGTAACAGTGCATCCTCTGTTGACAAAGTCCTTCCTGAGATAGATAGTTTTCTAACGAGATTTCAACTACACGGTTTACTTCCACCAAACCTACGCAAATTTCATTTTCATGACAATTTATATAAAATGTCTTTTCCCCAATTTCCTTTAGCCCATATTGCTAATTTAACTCGTGTATGGACAAAGAAATATTATCTATGAAGTCATTGGACCTGTCACAGGTGTAGAGCAAATTGATTACATTGATTTTTCCGGTAACTTTTGTGGTTTTATATCAAAATCGTTTTTGAAATCGTTTTCAGGACTTAAATTCTTGAATATTTCTAATAATGCTTTGGGACAGGTTTTTTAAAATGATAGAAATGGAGAGATTTTATCTGTACGAACAAATTTATTAACCATTGATTTATCTAATAACAGAATATATCGCCTTTCAGAAAAGGTGTTGTTAAGCAACAAAAAATTGAAACATTTGTCCCTACGCTATAATTCGCTTAGTAAATTTCAAGTGCACATTGGACATATTAAAAGTTTTTCCTCGTTAGATCTCTCTTATAATCAGTTAGCAGGTCTTGAATCAGATACGAGAGAAGCGTGAACTAGGATATCAATATCTAAACTAATTCAGGTTAATTTGAGTGACAATCGTTTAAAGTACTAGTGTTCGTGTGGAAATCTTTATTTCATTCAATGGATGTACAGTGCTGAGTCTCTTCATTTTTTGTTTTTTGAACATTATACCCGCGCATTTGGCAATTTTGCAGCATATCCTTTAGATAATACGAAGAATATACTTGAAAAATTAGAAACATGTTCTTCGTACACTCTAACTACAATCATTGTGACGTCATTGATCATCTCTGCCATTACTGTAATTGCGAGTAGAATTGTTTACAGATATTAATGGCAGCTTGATATTTATATTACGTCGCAAAAAATAAGTACACAAATGAAGAGAACTTTCAGAACTTTGATTCTAGTTCCTACAGTTTTGATGCTTTTATTTTACAACGTCGAAGAAGATCCACAATTTGTAATTGAACTTGTCAAACAGCTCGAGAATGAATACAAATCACAGTTATGTATTCACCACAGAGATTTTATTATTATTATCATTATGACGTCACACTTTCTTAAATCGTACTGGTGTATGTTTGAATTAAACATGGCACGAATGGAAGCCATTTATTCTCGCAATGGCAATAATGTTTTGTTCTTGGTAGTTTTGGAGAAAAAACGTACTGAAGAAAATTCCTCTACATTTGATGGACCTTGTTGAAAGCCAATCGTACATCGAATATCCTGAAGCGGAACAGGAAGAAGAACTTGTAGCATTTAAGTCAAAACTTGGTGAGACATTGAAATCAAGGGATACTGATATTTAAATTACGTTTTTTCTACGCTTCTCTACGAAGTGTAAAATCTCTACACATGTGTTGTGTTATATTTTTTGTACGTTGTCTTACCTCATTATAGCCTTATCTACATAAAATCTATTAATCTGTTAAAATTAATTAGTGACAAATTTCTTGTTACACCGCTTTTCTCACCTATTGTGATCCTAATTTTGCGGTTGGCTTCAATGATTAATTTTCAGTGAGGATCGTTTTCTATATGCTTTTATCTTTAAATCATTTTTAAATTATTTAGAAAACGGTACCTAAATCTGGCATGCATAAATATCTCGCTACCGACTTAAAAATGTAAAGAAATATTTTGGGAATGCGTGAAATTGAAGATTGAAAAAAAATGATTACAATCAGCTTTGTGGAGTAAATTTAACGTATACTGGACAATAATAATATACATATATCACAACCCATTCCAACAACGTTCGTTCCTTCTGCTTCCGTAGTGTGGTCATTACAAAAGTGTGTAGCAGATTGATTAAAGCGTCTTCCAAAACAAGATCTGTAAATCATTTGAAATTATTGGTGTATCAAATTGATGTCTTTTATGCTAAATAAATAAATTAAGTACAATAAACTCTTTTCGTTGAACTCGATGTTTTTAAACATGCGCTTAAAACGTCATACAAAACAACATTGGGGTTTAACAGAGCTTACCTGAGTTTAAAAAAATTAACAAACTTGTACTAACAATTTTACCGAGTACCCGGGTACCTGATCGGAAAAACGTCCGAGTAACCGATTATTAAATATTGACCGATTTGACATCCCTAGTTATAATGTCTTCTTAATTTTCATTCATATGTTGTATTACATATACATGTGTATTTCATTTTTAATTAAGGCGCTTTTTCTGTGTGCTGGATCGTAAAGCTTAAAGTTATGTAACGACTTTAAAATATATTGATTTGAAACATATTGACTTAAGCATGAAAAATAAAGATATCGATATCATTCTTTTATTGATAAGAACATTTGATAACACTAATGACATATTTGGGAAAAGAAAATCCCATCTAATAGGTAAATGGGGAAATATTAAGTTTTAGAAGTACTATTAATTACACACAATAAGGAAAAAAACTCACTATGTCGTCTGTACATGTTTAAAAGGAACATCTGCATAAATACTTCAATATCCATGTACTCTATTAAATAATTTGACAGCCAGACTTTTTATCAATTTTTTTTCTGAAATTTTCAAAACGAAACCTCGTTTTTACGTCCTTTTTGTCAAGATGGTTGCACTCAGTTGGATGTGGTTTTTTTGGCTTACCAGATACATTTATTGTTACGGTATGTAAGCGCCTTTTATTGTCACATATCCGATATTTGATACTTGCAGGTACAGAAATATATAATACTTCAGTCAATGCTTTTATCTCCCTCAAAACTTTGCAAAATAACAAAAATAGTTTGGAAGGCGGTTCAAAGACTTTTGTTAATTGTTTATTATTTTAAATATTCATAAAGCTAGTTCATTCAATGTTTAAGTAATAATTATGATAGAAACATTAATCTATTTATAGTAATACATTCCTTTTTTAACAAATTCGGTAGAAAAGGAAATTCAATGGCGATCAAATTTAGCTTATTTGGTCATTGAGAGCAAAAATTGTTTTTGGTGCACATATCTTACAATAAATTTGACACAGTACAATCTGAATCAAGAGCAGGGTATTTAATTAATTAATAATTATCGTTCTATGACATTGGGCCAACGTTGCTCCAACATGTCGGCGCAACGTTGCGCCGATGAGCAAAATTACATTGGCCCAACGTCATTTTCCGACATTGGACCAACGTAACTTACAACAGTGGTCCAACATTGGGCCAACGTAAGCTTGCTATCTGGGTTGGGATTTTAAGGACATGGATGTATCCCGTGGCATTTATTCACATAATTATTTTTTTTATTCCTGCACTTTTCACTTCTACTTCTAGGTCTGTCTTTACTACATGATATAGCAAGGATTTAATAATTCTATTTATTTGGGGGTATGATTAAAAATATTTTGGGGTTTCGGTAAATAAGGGAAATAGACTTGATAATTACAGAAACTGACAGATCATTGATCAATAAGTGCAGGGATTGATCATGCATTCGTGTTTAAAGCTTATTGACATAACTATTTTTTTCTTTCAGCTATGGGTAAGTATTTAAAGTTTGTAGTGTTCTGTGTGATCAAAATAGTAACAGAATCATGCACTCTTTATCTATTACTCCTAGTCTCTACTTCTAAAGGCGATTTATTTGCCAATTTAAAAAATACCGATATATTGGTATATAATGATATTCAGGCTAAATACATGTACTTGTGTTTTAATTTTGAGCTTATCATTTGTATGCTTGCCTTGAATGTTTAACAGTTTACTTAAAATAACTCATAGCTACATAAGCTTTACCATAGTCTTGATATTTTTAATTTATAAAATGGTGAGAGCTGTTAGATTTTTGACATCGAATATTTACATTAAATAAGAATACAAGAAAACTTAGGTTCAAAATGTTACTGAAACTTTAGACACAAATGCATACATGTACCTCATGAATTGGTGAGAAACATGCAACTCATTCAAAATTTGTGGAACAAAAAAAATTTTATTGCAAGAGAGTGTATGACTCTTGGGTCGAAAATAACTCCGGGAAAAGTATAAATTGAATAGAGTCTTCAGTAGAAGAGTGTATTATGCAGGGAGTGCTCTATCTGAGGCAATCTGACAATAGAATGTACAGTATACAGGGTGTGGGGGTATCGGATAAGATTTAGTATTTTCAGGATCTAGTGTAGGTCATGTCAAGTACACATGAATAAATTATAAACATTTTACAAGTAGTTACTAGTAAGGGTATTTCAAATATAAAGGCATGATTTTTATCTCAATCTTTTTCTACAAGTAGCTAATTAATTGATGAAACCAGTAGGCAAGTATTTAAGGTACCCTAATTTTGGCATGATTTCAAGAGCTGTTTTGGTTTATTCCCTGAACTCATTCAAACTACTCATTTGCTCTTAACTGGTTGGCTATTGAATTATATGCTAGATTAATAAATATTCACAATATCTCATAGGATGACCATCAACAAGTGATGCATTATAAGTAGCTCTACGTTGATGCCCTGGCATAGTCTTCTAACTAGACAGTGATTTCTTAAATGTAACATATATGAACTAAAGATTAAGAACTCTCCATAAATAAAAGCACTGAAACAAATATTTCTTCACATAAAAAATATTTTATGTAAACTATACTTAATTAAAAATTATCTACAGCAAAGTTCCTTTTTTGATACATGTACATGTATGATGTACTCAGTATTAGAATTTAAAGAGTAATGGCATATGTTCAATAGTTTTTTTTTCTCTTTAAGATATTCCTGTTTAAGAAAGAATGCTACTTACACATTTACCGAAATTTTCTTTAACAGTTCTTTTAAGACAATATTATTAAATATGGCTAAATATGGAAAGGTTGACATTTTGCGGACTTTATTTTTTAAAGATAAAATGAAAATTTTGTTTGAATTGCAATTTATATCCTTTACAGTTTAAAGTTTGCAGTCAATAAATGCAAAATGTAAATATCTCATAAACATCTCAAGAAAAGTCGGATAAAGCTCTTTTTATTTTTGAAAAAAAAAAATTATGAAAAATATTCACCAATAGATAAAATCTTCAAAAAATAGTAATAATATGTTGCTGTAGAATTACTTCTTCATTGAATACATGTATAGATAACTCATAAAGGTACACTCTACCTGTACCCCTTAGAGGGTTCCTTCAAGGAACACACAGCTTCACTTGTTGAAAGCTGACATGAACTCCTAAAAAATCATCCATCTTTTTTCATCTTTTCATCTTTGTACGACTTACTGCATTTCTGTACGCCTTTGTCCGCCATATTTCCCCGATTCCGCCATATTTATTTGAAATTCTTTTGCCACCTGTACCCTGTACCTGCTATATAAAGCATTGTATATTTGTTTCACTTTAATGATTTTCTAGCCTGGTTGTCAACATGTTCACATCTATGATAGCGTAGTTTTTAGAAATCCATAAACTGATCAAATACATGCTTTAAGAGTAAAAATCCAACAAAAACTAGAACTTTTCTGAGATGTAAATTTTTTTTAATGCATTTGCTGCAATAAAGAAAAAACCCACTAATACAGAATACATTCATGTACAGCAAAAACCTTTGGATATGCAAGCATGCAAGTCGAGAAAGCGCAGTTATAAAAGAACCCTGAATACTGCTATCGTTACAGGGATGTGCACATGTGGAAAGAAACATCGTATTTTACTTTTATTTGGTCAGGGAAAATTTCAAAGATGGAAAGCTAACTAGTACTTTGGATGATGGAGAAAATGCAAATATTTTTTTTCCAAAATAAATATTACTCTTGTCTGTAAATGTTTTATGAACTGAATTAATGAACATGGCTAAACTACATCACATTGATTATTAAGGATGCATCATAACGATTGTTTCATCTTTTGAAGAGATTTTCCAGTGAAAGGAGGACGGGGTTGGGTAATGAAACATGCATAACACTCTCCTAAAAATAATTTAAACAAACGTCTGAAAAAGATCGGATGTCTTTATGATGAATTATTTTCAAATAAATACTATGTACTGGCTTTATTTTTTTTTAAATATAGATCTAAGATAACTTCTAGGTCTATCTTTACTACATGATGTAGCAAGGATTTAATAATTCTATTTACTTGTTGGTATGATTAAAAATATTTTGGGGTTTCGGTAAATAAGGGAAATAGATTTGATAATTACAGAAACTGACAGATCATTGATCAATAAGTGCAGGGATTGATCATGCATTCGTGTTTAAAGCTTATTGACATAACTACTTTTTTCTTTCAGCTATGGGTAAGTATTTAAAGTTTGTAGTGTTCTGTGTGATCAAAATAGTAACAGAATCATGCACTCTTTATCTAATACTCCTAGTCTCTACTTCTAAAGGCGATTTATTTGCCAATTTAAAACATACCGGTATACTGGTATATAATAATATTCAGGCTAAATACTTGTACTTGTGTTTTAATTTTGAGCTTATCATTTGTATGCTTGCCTTGAATGTTTAACAGTTTACTTAAAATAACTCATAGCTACATAAGCTTTACCATAGTCTTGATATTTTTAATTTATAAAATGGTGAGAGCTGTTAGATTTTTGACATCGAATATTTACATTAAATAAGAATACAAGAAAACTTAGGTTCAAAATGTTACTGAAACTTTAGACACAAATGCATACATGTACCTCATGAATTGGTGAGAAACATGCAACTCATTCAAAATTTGTGAAACAAAAGAAATTTTATTGCAAGAGAGTGTATGACTCTTGGGTCGAAAATAACTCCGGGAAAAGTATAAATTGAATAGAGTCTTCAGTAGAAGAGTGTATTATGCAGGGAGTGCTCTATCTGAGGCAATCTGACAATAGAATGTACAGTATACAGGGTGTGGGGGTATCGGATAAGATTTAGTATTTTCAGGATCTAGTGTAGGTCATGTCAAGTACACATGAATAAATTATAAACATTTTACAAGTAGTTACTAGTAAGGGTATTTCAAATATAAAGGCATGATTTTTATCTCAATCTTTTTCTACAAGTAGCTAATTAATTGATGAAACCAGAAGGCAAGTATTTAAGGTACCCTAATTTTGGAATTGATTTCATGAGCTGTTTTGGTTTATTCCCTGAACTCATTCAAACTACTCATTTACTCTTAACTGGTTGGCTATTGAATAATATGCTAGATTAATAAATATTCACAATATCTCATAGGATGACCATCAACAAGTGATGCATTATAAGTAGCTCTACATTGATGCCCTGGCATAGTCTTCTAACTAGACAGTGATTTCTTAAATGTAACATATATGAACTAAAGATTAAGAACTTTCCATAATTTAAAGCATTGAAGAAATATTTCTTCACATAAAACAATATTTTATGTAAACTATACTTAATTAAAAACTATCTAAAGCAAAGTTCTTTTTTTGATACATGTACATCTATGATGTACTCAGTATTAGAATTTAAAGAGTAATGGCATATGTTCAATAGTTTTTTTTCTCTTTAAGATATTCCTGTTTAAGAAAGAATGCTACTTACACATTTACCGAAATTTTCTTTAACAGTTCTTTAAAGACAATTTTATTAAATATGTCTAAATATGGAAAGGTTGACATTTTGCGGACTTTATTTTTAAAGATAAAATGAAAATATTGTTTTAATTTTAAACTAGATCCTTTACAGTTAAAGTTTGCTGCCAATAAATGCACAACATAAATATCTCATAAACATCTCAAGAAAAGTCAGATTAAGCTCTTTTTATTTTTGATAAAAAATTAAGAAAAATATTAACCAATAGATAAAATCTTTCAAAACATAGTAATAACATGTTGCTGTAGAATTACTTCTTCAATGAATACATGTATAGTTAACTCATAAAGGTAAACTCTATCTGTACCCCTTAGAGGATCCCTCTCAAGGAACGCACAGCTTCACTTGTTGTAAGCTGACATGATTTCCTAACAAAGCATATTTTTTCATCTTTTCATCTTTGTACGACTTACTGCATTACTGTACGCCTTTGTCCGCCATATTTCCTCGATTCCACCATATTTATTTGAAATTCTTTTGTCACCTGTACCTGCTATATAAATCCTTGTACATTTGTCTCACTTGGGTGATTTTCTAGCCTGGTTGTCGACATGTTCACATCTATGATAGCATAGTTTTTAGAAATCCATAAACTGACCAAATACATGTTTTAAAAGTAAAAATCCAACAAAAACTAGAACTTTTCTGAGAAGTAAATTATTTTTTAAATGCATTTGCTGCAATAAAGAAAAAAATAACACTAATACGGAATACATTCATGTACAGCAAAAACCGTTTGGATATGTAAGCATGCAAGTCGAGAAAACGCAGTTATAAAAAAAAAACCTGAATACTGTTACCGTTACAGGGATATACACATGTGGAAAGAAATATCGTATGTTACTTTTATTGAAATATGCATCTCAAAAGTCATGTAATCCACTGCTAACTCAACAGTAAAACATAGGTAATCAGAGATTACGGAGCTCACCTCAACGAATGTTGTCTTTAAGTAAGGCAAAGTCAAACAATTACCCAACAAAAAATGTACATCTAAAAGTGCAAAATTTATGCAATTTTGATCTAATACTTTGGAATAGACCTATATAAAATCTTCAAACTAGTTCTTCATCACGAAAATTTGATCAAAATCCAGCATCTGCAGCATCCTACAGGAAATGTAGGTCAGATTCAGCATCCGAAGCAAGCTTGGTAATGTGCATCCTTTGATGTACCATCCATGTAAGTTTGGTCAACATATGGCTTATAGTTCCTTGGAAATGAGACCTACACCAAAAACTGGACCAAAAATGTTAACCTGCTCCAAAAACATTAATCTGGTTATTCCTTTGCTGAAATTGCATCATCTGAAACTTTGACTGGTACAACGAAACTCATAAGAAGCATCTTCCATGCATATCTAATCAATATAGGACATAGAAGAACTAAAAAAGAAAACTGTTCCAAAAACTTAACCTGGGACCCCGAAGCCGACGCCGACGCCGAGAGTATTACATAAGCTCCCCAACTTCGTTGAGGTGAGCTAATAATTGTCACTACATTGCTAAATTTGGTCAGGGAAAATTTCAAAGATGGAAAGCTAACTGGTACTTTGGATGATGAAAAAAATGCAAATATTATTTTTCCAAAATAAATATTACTCTTGTCTGTAAATGTTGTAAATAATTTATGAACATGGCTAAACTACATCAAATTTATTATTTAGCATGCATCATAACGAATCTTTCATCTTTTGAAGAGATTTTCCACTGAAAGGAGGACGGGGTTGGGTAATGAAACATGCATAACACTCTCCTAAAAATAATTTAAACAAACGTCTGAGAAAGATCGGATGTTTTTATGATCAATTATTTTCAAATAAATACTGTGTACTGGCTTTCTTATTTTTTTAAAAATATAGATCTAGTATAACTTGATTTTAAGTTATTTAATAATTTAATAATTCAATAAACGAGTTTGATTCTAAGGTTCATGAATGGTCAAAATAGAATTGAATGTTAAATATATTTTTTTACATACAATATTATAGGATTAGACGTTCTTTTTGAAAAATTTATCGATGTGTAAACTCTTGACATTTTACTCACAAACTAAATAAAAGTGCGAAGCACTTTTATATTAAGTTTGTGAGTAAAAAATGTCAAGAGTTTACACATCGATAAATTTTTCAAAAAGAACGTTTAATTCTTATAATTCCAATATCGAATTTTAAAAAAATATTTCAATTATTTCTCTTTGAGGCCTCCATACAATCCGTTATTTCTGGACGGCGTAGGAATACATTTTATCGCAAAGGAACGTAATCGAGATGCATTTCGATAGAGTTCATCTTTAAGTTGTCAAAACAATCGATAAAGAAACTTATAAAGACTCATCGAATATTGTTTAAGTCAACAAATATCGTAATTACGAGTTTTCTTCAGAATAGATCGTCCTTGACCATGGCCATGTTGACATGAACGACAACTCTCATAGCGAAAGTTGCAGACCGACGACGCCTTCGATTTGCACTTGTTTGTTAAAAGATTGCGGAACAATATAGAAAGTAAATATGAATTTGATGCTAATATGGCAAGAGTTTGAGGTACGTTTCGTTTCCCTGTCAAAACGATACAAACTGAGCTAATTTTCTTCGTATTATGAACGTCGAGACAGCGTTTTTTTTAAATTCACACTGCATGGTGATCGGAAGTGACATAAACATTTTCATGGCGTCCGTCAGCTGGGGAATCCAGTTTGTCGCCAGTTTTGTTTTAATTAATTAAATTTGTATTTTTTTGTATTCATAATTTAGCCAAAACAGACCAGAAATAACTGCTTTCATTCAATCATTGTTTATATGATAACCTAGAAGCTTTATCAAGAAAGTAGTTCTGATTGAAAAATTTTATCGATGTGTAATTGTTTTCTTAAACGTGTTCTCGTCCAATCAAAACACAGGAAATCAATACATAAAATGAAGATTGGAATTATAAATGATTAAAAGTCAAACATATAGGGGGGGGGGGGATTGCCAGTCAGAATTCCTCATTTTGAACAAGTTTCGACATCTCCGCCTGAAAAAAAAATCCTTGATCTGTCCCAAGGGCTAGTAAATGGTACAGCACAAAGTGCATAGGATTTTATACTTATGATTTCGATAACGCATGGTAATAAGAGAGAGAGAGAGAGAGAGAGAGAGAGAGAGAGAGAGAGAGAGAGAGAGAGAGAGAAATTAAAAATTATCCGTATTCATCCAGGTTATAAGTATCCCTACCTTAGCTTTTAACATTATCACCCAAATATTCCCACAGAAATTATTTTTATTAAAAAAAAATAGCTAGACTGTTAGTCAGGGATACTGATATCTCGAAAGACTTCCTGTAACTACATAATTATAAATCAGCCACATTCCTCAAAATGTACATTCTTTGTGATCGGTGGGAGACAAAAAAAAAATCTCAAAATTGAATTCGGAAGAAATTTCTGTCTTCCAAGAATATTATGATAACGGTAACGTCAATTATCTCTGCCCCCCACCCCTTCCACCTAAAAAAATGCCTAAATGTAAATCTAAACAGGGGATGGCCTTTCTCCGCATGAGTGTTAAAACGTACAAATGTACGCATAAAAAATTTATATTCTGGTTAAACCTTTTAAGTCTTGAACTAAATAATTACCGTACATCAAATTACTTGGATTAGATTTGAGATAAGTACTGAAATAATCATTTATAATTGACAAATGAATTTTGCTATGCAAAACAACCACAGACTATATATTGAATGTTTAATAGAACTAGATAGATAATTTTCAGTTATACCTTATGAACAGCAGTAATAATATTTTCAGTCCCCCCTTACAGCCCTGTAAATATTTACTTATTATTTGAATTTCAGACAAACGTGGATAACTAATTTTTTAGCCAAAAAGATTCGTTACATCTTTGAGAGACCCATGTTTTCATTTTTTTTAAGAAAAAAAAAATAAGGCGTACATAAATTGACTCTGTACCTATAGAGTATGTTTTAGTCATTTAAAGAAATTTTGTAAAATGCACCTCTAGTTATTAGACTATGAGAAGTAGACAAAAGAATTCTTTTTGTATGTAACTCTCTAAAAGTAAACATTTATTAAAATAATTTGAATATTCATAACGTTTCTATTTTGATTTAAGGACGTTTTAAAATTTGCCACATACCGGAAATATGCATTGGTGGGTGTGATTACAGAGATTACTGTGTGCAGTGTGTCGATGGTTATTGGGGAGACATGTGCGCAGAACGATGTCCATCAAATTGCTTAGAAAATAACTGTAACATAATTGGATATTGCAATGCTTGCAAAACCAATTACACTGGAAATAAGTGTGAGACCAGATTATGCCAAAATTGCTATCAACAAATGTGTGTCCTCGACACTGGAATATGTAGCAGAGGCTGTATAGGCGGTTATTATGGAAATAAATGTACAATTAACTGTAGCGAAAAGTGTGATCCACGGATATGCAACTTGATTACAGGGGACTGTACCTACAACTGTACTAATGGATACTATGGTCCAAAGTGTGAAAAGCCATGCAGTTCCACCTGTCATTCTCAAACGTGCAGAAAAAATAATGGGGCTTGTCTAAATGGGTGTCAAAATGGATACTATGGTTTATTTTGCAAACAACTATGTAGTCTACAGTGTAAAAATGCAGTTTGTGACTTTAACAATAGCCGTTGTGTTTCTGGTTGCAATGAAGAGTTTTATGGTCCTTTTTGTAGTCTGTCTTGTAGTCCCAATTGTGCTCAAGGCGGATGTAATCAATCAAATGGGTTTTGTAACGAAGGGTGTTTACCAAACTGGAGAGGAAATATATGTGACAGTAAGTTTTATTAATGTTTACCTGAAAGATTTTTTTTTTCATCATACAAAAACAGAAGTTTTAAGGTATTCGTAGATGATTATTATATGAAACTTAGTTTTAATTATCGTCAGATAATGTACTATAATAGAATGAAATATTTGGAGATAACAAACATAATTTAAGCTCAAAAGTCAATTAAAAAAAAACAAAATTGAAGCAGATCAAACACAGACCTCAAAACAATCAAAAGTGGAAACATGTATCATAATTGTTAACACCTTTGCATTGTTTGTTGCTATTCAAACAGTTATAGTTTGTATAAAACACTTTGATTTTATTAAAATTATCTGGCGTCTCAATATGAGTGAAAAATTTTCGAGAAGTGTGCTCATAAAAGGGTAATTTGACACATATTCAAATTTATTTGCTTTAAAAACTTTAAAAAAATAAATCAAAAGCTAGAAAAATGATTTGTTTCATAAATATACGATTGGTCAGTTGCAATTTTTAAAGCCGTATTAACCTTATTAAAAAAAATAAAAAGAATATTTGTACATTTAGAATGCAGTCCTTACTTCTATGGTACAAACTGCTCGAAAAGATGTAGCAGTAATTGTCGTGGTGGACATTGTTATGCTGAGAATGGTACCTGTGTCAAAGGATGCAAAAGAGGCTTCTTGGGTCATCAGTGTAAACTGGGTAGGAAAAAATACGATCATAGTGAAAAAAAGTCAAGCAAATCATACTATTTACTTGATATTTTTGATCGTTTTGAAAAGACATAATTCTGCATACTGTTATTATATACTGTAAAAAATCACTAAATTTAATGATTAAAGTTAAGCGTGTTCTGTCGCACCATCACCACATGTTAGGCTAGATAAACAAAACCATAGACTTAATCAACAAACTTTTACAATGGTCGATAAAAATTGCAGTATTTGACTATCAGTGACTTGGTCAATATAATAGTTGTGTGACATTTATCAAGGAAAACATCGGGAACACGGATGGTTGAATGGAAAACAAAATCATGATGATATCAAATGTATAATTGTTGTTAAATGATTTTATCTTTTCTCGCATCTTTAATTGATGTTATTTTACCAATGCATTCTGACAACATATTTTCCTTCTGCAACATCCTTGGAAACTTTAAAAAATATTATTGTATGCAGTTACAGTGTAGCTTAACGTACATTGTTAATGGCCTATGTATCAATAACTAGTACAATTACGTCAAACAAATTACTTTCAGAATGTCAAGATTATAAATACGGACCCAACTGTGTATTTGACTGTGGTCACTGTAAAGACGGTAAACCGTGTGTGAAGACGAACGGGTCATGCTTGGACGGATGCGAAACTGGCTGGAGTGAAATGTTTTGCTTGAAAGGTGTCTTTTTTCTTTTCAAAACTGTTTACATTAAGGCAATATTCTCAGATATGTTGAGAATTTTTCTTCAAAGAATCCTAATTAAAACTGCAGTTTTGTGAATATTAAAAGGAAAATATACTGAACAGCCTAAAAAAGTAAAGCAAATGATGAATGAAAATTTCTTTTTTTCTTTTTTTTCCAGTTACATCATCCATTATAGATTTACAATCAGGTAAGAATATAATAATTGAAAAAGAAATCTAATTCTGCATATTGATAATTGACAAAAATATCGTTGTAAAATGAAAACTTCTGTTGTTGGAAGCAATATTAAAAGGGTGATTGGTCCGTGTAACACTTAACAATTCAAACTTCTAAAATGATACAGAGTTTTAGAATTTTAATATGCGAGGGACATTTCAAAAGTCCTGAGAACTGTTTAATAAAAAATTAACCGATATCATTAGAAAGATAAGAAAAATATACACATATTGTGACGTCACTTTATAATTTTTATGACGTAATATCTCCGAAAATGACGTCAGAATATAGAATGTTTAGCATACTGAAAACTCGCGATTTTATCCACATGGCACAATTTTAAAAGTGCTACCAAAGGTTTATTTGAAAATATGTTTCAAAGAAAATTTTCATTTGCAAAGAAGAAGATTAGGACTATGGTAGTGTTTATCAACAATACTAAATTTTTTTGTTTGGTTTGTTTACTAGCGCGGTTTATGTCCGGTTATGCTATCATTCATCCAAGATTTTAAGTTACATGATACGACTGGATTTTCGGTCTTTTATATACTTCTCCATTTTATGAAATAAAACATTTTCTGTATAAAACTAAAGTATTTTAATGAAATTTTCAACAAATATATTTTGAGTAACAGTACTCTTATCGTTGACAAATAAAATGTACAAAAGTCTTGCCCCTGACTTGTTTGTATGCGTATTTTTTCTCATTAATTCAACTTCGGCGCCCCAAAACTGAGTACTACTTTTGACTCCAAAAAAGGTTTATAAGTTATACAGACTTGTAGAATCTTATTCAATTTCAATGAATTAATTTTTGCGAATATGTGGAGGTACGGTGGGGTTACAACTGCGCCCGCGCCTTTTGGATTCTACGAGAAAATATGGGGCACACTAAACTTAACTTCTCTTGAACCTTCATCGATCCCACAAATATGGTTAAAACACCTGACGAATTGATGCCATAAACTTTAGTAACGCGATCGTCTATTTTTCTTTGATTGGCAACTTTGCCTTATTCTCACAGTTGGGTCTGTTTTACGCAATATTTTGAGCAAGATTCTATAAAAACATGCGATGTTTGACAATCGCTTAAACCATTTCAGAACAAGAAGATCTCTGAAATAGACCACCATCTGATAGATTGTAGTCTATGTAAAGATTATACCAACTGTCATTTACGTCCGATAGCTTGCACCCGAGTAATGAGCAAAAGTTGTTTTTAAAATTTTACATTGATGAAATTGTGTCTTTTGTACGTCATTTTTATGGTTAGTATTGTAAGTATGCGGAAGTATGACGTCATTGTCGGAGTTATTACGTCATAAAAATTATAAAGTGACGTCATAATATGTGTGTATTTTTCTGCTCTTTCCAATGATATCAAACTCAAAAATTTCCGTAAAACGGTTAATTTTTTATTAAACAGTTCTTAGGACTTTTGAAATGCCCCTCGTATAATTAAAAAAAATCTAAATTTTAAAAACTCGATCCGTTAATTGTATCATGTGTATATTGAAATTAAATATTTAAGTTCAAAAATCTAAATGTTCAAAATTTCAAAAATGTTTACTAGATGTATTTAGATTTTTATAATGAATATTCAAAATTCGAATTCTCAAAAGCAGGTATGATATTTTAAATATTTGAGTTACGTTGAAATTTTAAGTTAAAATTTAATTTCAAAATATCAATGGTTCCGAATTTAAGGATGACCTTTACTCAGGTTTTAGAAGAGAAAAAAGATATTTCATAACGTGTAATGTGTTGAATCATATAATTGTTCTAAATTGATAAAATAACCAAGTTTTAATTCAATTTCAATTTAAAAAAATTAAAAGTTATAATTTGAAATTACCCAGGAACAAAAGTTAACATATAGAAATGTAGAAGAAATTCGGACTTAATTTTTCATTTTTCATTTATATCAAAAAACTTATTTCTTGAATTATCAATTACAATGTCAATCTTGCATATATTTTTTTAAACGTCATTTTACAAAATTTTACATATATATGTGTGTAACCACTAATTTTTTTTCAAATTATTGAATGCTATGAAATAAAGAAATAAAAAAATATGAATTAAAATTATCCCAGACAACATATCTCAATAATTTGATCACTGACCTCATATAATATTAATACCATAAGAATAAGAGCAACATAAGTTACCTGATGCTAAAAATGATAAAGAGTTCTTATAATTCAGATTTCTGTAATTTTTAGTTAAATATGAAAAAAATATATAGAAATATGACAAACAAAATTCGGTCTGTGATAATTAATAAGTTTATGGTCTAAACTGCAATCGTTTATTTATATGACCAACGCTATTCTGTTCCTATACTATTTCGTTATTAAATAGTTTTACTTAATTAAATATTTTGTGAATGAAGAAAAAAACGTGTCATAGTGTGAAAAATTCAGGTATTTTCTGAGAAATGTTCAGGGGCCACTAACTTGAAAAAGTAGGTCATTGAAATAGTTATTTGAAATTGAAATTTAATACAAGAATCATAGGTGTACTATATATGATAGGTGGTTTTGCATTCTTATCAGTGGAATACTTCTTCAGAATACATATGCAAGGGTTTAGATAAAAAATACATATAGCATTAAGATATTAAATTCATTATAGAGAAAGGGCATTAAAAAAATTAATGACATACCCAAAACATGCTTTACTTCTTACATAGACGGTAGATAAATACAATTTTTATATATTTCAATGATACAATCATCAGCAACATATTTAAAAAAGAATATGATACATAGACTAAAAAAAACTCTCTTATACCTTTCTATTCTCTGAATAACTTTAAAACTTTCAGCTATGCCTTCTACTTTCAGTATTAAAGTTTTTACAACTCAATAACCTTAAAAACAATAGTTGAATAAAAAAAAACTTCATACAATGTAACAACAAAGAACATATACCAATACTTTTTTTTTTAATTTTGTAGGAGACGGCTTTTCAAAGACTTCATACATAATTATTTCTATACTTTCAACGCTTTTAGCTGTAACCCTTATATTATTAGGGGTAAAATTTGTACAAAACCAAAGAAAAAGTCCAAACACACAAAGAGGAAAGGAGCAAACAGATAGTATGCCTGCAAGTTCTGCGAATTGTGTGGAAGAAACACAACTGAATGAGCAAAATATAGAATTCAGGAATGACCATACTTATTCCAAAATCACTTGTACACCTAAAAGCTCTGAGTATCAGGAAATACACGTGTACAGAAATACAGATTTGTCAAATAAATAGTTCAATCTAACACACTTTTTGATGATTCAGTTACCTAACTCCAAAAAGGTTTCAGAGAGTACGTGACAATGTAATAACGTTTTCTGACTCTTATGTAAAAGTCTTTAGTCATAAAAACAATCAACATTCACCTTAAAGCAGGACAGACCTAGATCTGAGAATTGTACCATTCTGACTTTATTTAAAACACTTTGAATTTTGAAAATTCAATGAATAACTTCAAATGGTTTTCATTTGAGTAGTTATGGATATTGATATATCCCTAATTTTATTTGACGAATGCCAAAGGGAGAAAACTGCCATTACCTAGATATATATATCGACCATATAAACGAAACAGATCTGTATTAGAAATGAGATCACGCCTGGAATATGGATAGTAAGAACAGCTTTGGAAAAAGAAAAAAAAAAGATTTTTTGGTGCGGTTAAAATATAAATTTAGGGAAAAAAGCTATTTTTTTAAATACACTGTATATAAACAGTGAATATTGTCTTATCCGGACACCTCTGTTTCCATAGATATTGGTCAAATCATACAACATCCATTTGAAACAATTAAAAGTTGTCTTAATGAACATACATGTCAAATATTAATATCTTAGTATCGCCGGTTCAAAAGTTATAGTTAAAGTTGAATTTTTCAAAGGAGGGTCAAATTCGCAGATCAAGGTCAGAGGGTCAAAATGAAAGATACATGTACTCAAGAAAAAGTCTTTTCACAAAAATACACTTGTGAATTACAAAGGTCCTAACTCCAGCTGTTCAAAATTTATAGCCAAGGTGAAAGATTTTCAAAAGTAGGTCAAACTCCAAAACCAACAAAAGGTAAAAATTGTTAGTAGCTAAGGACGGTCTTATAAGAAAGAGTCCATATGCGGCATATATTAGCATGAACTGTTCTAACTAATAGCCATGGTTAAATAGTGGAAATTCTTTGCAAATGTGATCTAATCTCCAAAGACAATGTCAAAAGGACAAAAAATCCACGTGTGAAAAAAGAAATTCCCCATTCAAAAGTTATCGGCAAGGTTACAGTTGCTTCAGAAAAACAGAAAATAAGACAAAACAGTTAAACGGACGGATACAGCAAAACTATACATTCTGAATCTTGACTTACAGGGCATTACAAAATGGAGAAAATAAAATGTGATCGCACAAAGTATCAAGACCTTTATATAGTGTCAAGTAATTCAACCATAAAAGTTGATATAACATTCATCGGAAAATGAACAGAAGAAGGATATGGAGATAACGAACAGTATTCAAAATCAAAGTCCATAAAACAATTCTTTGTCAAAAAAAAATAGGAGCAGAGCAAACAAGGACCTCTGAAACATCAGAGGTGGGATCAAGTGCCATGGAGGAGTGAGCATCCCCTGCCAACCGATCACACCCGCCGTGTGCTTCATGTTATGATCAGGAAAAACGGAAAAATCCGTTGTCAATTCAGTGTATAAATAGATAAATTTATCATATAGCTTGGTTGTTAGATTGCCATTAACATCTTTTTCAAGTAAAATATCCAAGTATAAAACAGATGTGTCAGACTCTGTGGTATCTTTTATCTCAAACTCATTAGGATATATCGTATTGACGTAGGAATGGAAATTACCATTGTTAATTGACAATATGTCGTCGATATATCTAAAGGTCGAGTTGAAGGCCACAGCAAGTGTTTTCTTCTTTTCACGCATAAGATTTTTGCACGAATTCTGCTTCATATGAATATAAAAAGGTCTGCTAATAATGGAGCGCAATTGGTATGCATGGAAATTCCAATAGATTGTTGGAATACCTGGTGTCCAAAAACCACATAGATATTGTCAATCAAAAACACAAGCATCTTCTTGATGTCAATTTCAGAGTATTTGTGTGTGCAATCAGAATCTGTTTTAACAAAATAATTTTGCAAATGACCAATGACCAGATAAGTATATTTACGAGTTCCATTTTTGTTAAAAAAGCAGCTGTCAATGATATCAAAAATCCTGGACTTTAATTGATCGAGGGGAATGGTTGTACAAACTTGAAAAGTCATAAGTTTTTCAGCTGTTGATTTTGGTAAAATCTTGTGATTTCAAATTGTCCAAAAGTTCTTCGGAATTTTTGAGTATCCACATTTGATTCACACCACTTCTTGAATATATTTCTCAGTAGAAATACACACGTACATTAGTTCAAAGTTCAAAGTGATGTAAGTAAGGTAAATTGAATTACATGCATAATTAATGAATGAGATCTCTTTTTTCCTTTGAAAATTAAAGATTTCTCTTCGTAAGTACTTATACTACATCTTAAATGTCATGAAAATTCATTTCAAAAAATGTTTTTGAAACACTGATGCTCCTGCATGGCAGCTTATGGCGAGGGTTAAATTATTGATAACTCAAATGCATGCCAAACGCCTAAGGTCTAAGTCAAAATTCAAAAGTGTTCGTACTAAAAGAAAGGTCTTGTTACAAAAAATACACCTGTGAAATTTGAAAGCCCTAGATTATTCAAACTGTTCAAAAGTTATGACCAAAGTTAAAGTTTTTAAAAAGTGGGTGAAACTCTTAGGTCAACGTCGAAAGTTCGAAAACATTTATACCACCTGAAAGGTCTTGTCACAGTAAATACACATGTGAAGTATGAAAAACCTAGCTCCGACTATTCAAAAGTTTAAGTGTGTTATTTTGTGTTAAAGTGGGTCAATCTCCAAGGTCAAGGTCAAAGGTCAAATTTGGTGATAGCCAATTAAGCTCTTGTCACAAGGAATGCACCTGTGAAATATTAAAGCCATAGCCTCATCCACTCAAAAGTTATGGATTAGGTTAAAGTTAGAGATTACTTGGTTCTGCAAACGGTTAAATTCAATCAAATCACTTAAACTTCATATAAAAAAGTATGACTTTTTAAAACTGATTTTATGTTTATGACATCCAGGCACTTGAGGGTAAATAACGGATAGGAAAATATTCCAGTGTCTACGAAATATAGCATTACAGACTATTGAATTTAAAGGGGTTTGAACGCATGCATTTTTAAAGTCCTGTAAAGGATCAACACACATTGTAAGCTGTATGTTTTTTTTTTGAAATTTTGTCCCCCCCCCGAAGATATGTAACAAGAGGCCCATGGGCCACATCGCTCACCTGAGAAGCTTTGACTATTCTGTTCTTTACCAGATTTCCCCCCTTGTTATACATAATGCATCCCCACCCTACCCCACTGATCATAATTTAGACATTTTGAAATCTACACTACCCCATGATCCTTCCATGGGCACATATGTTTCAGCTTTTTTGGCCAAGTGGTTCCTGAGAAGAAGATTTTCAAAGATTTTTCCTATATATTTCTATGTAAAACTTTGATTCCCTATAATGGCCCCGCCCTTCCCCTGGGGGTCATGATGTGAACAATTTAGAATCTACACTATACCAGGATGCTTCCACATCAGTTTCAGCTTTTCTGGCCCAGTGGTTCTTGAGAAGAAAATTTTCAAAGATTTTTCCTATATATTTCTATGTAAAACTTTGATTCCCCGTTGTGGCCCCGCCCTTCCCCCGGGGGTCATGATGTGAACAATTTAGAATCTACACTATACCAGGATGCTTCCACATAAGTTTCAGCTTTTCTGGCCCAGTGGTTCTTGAGAAGAAGATTTTCAAAGATTTTTCCTATATATTTCTATGTAAAACTTTGATTCCCCGTTGTGGCCCCGCCCTTCCCCCGGGGGTCATGATGTGAACAATTTAGAATCTACACTATACCAGGATGCTTCCACATAAGTTTCAGCTTTTCTGGCCCAGTGGTTCTTGAGAAGAAGATTTTCAAAGATTTTTCCTATATATTTCTATGTAAAACTTTGATTCCCCATTGTGGCCCCGCCCTTCCCCCGGGGGTCATGATTTGAACAATTTAGAATCTACACTACCCCAGGATGCTTCCACATAAGTTTCAGCTTTACTGGCCCAGTGGTTCTTGAGAAGAAGATTTTCAAAGATTTTTCCTATATATTTCTATGTAAAACTTTGATTCCCTATAATGGTCCCGCCCTTCCCCTGGGGGTCATGATGTGAACAATTTAGAATCTACACTATACCAGGATGCTTCCACATCAGTTTCAGCTTTTCTGGCCCAGTGGTTCTTGAGAAGAAAATTTTCAAAGATTTTTCCTATATATTTCTATATAAAACTTTGATTCCCCATTGTGGCCCCGCCTTTCCCCCGGGGGTCATTATTTGAACAATTTAGAATCTACATTATACCAGAATGCTTCCACATAAGTTTCAGCTTTTCTGGCCCAGTGGTTCTTGAGAAGAAAATTTTCAAAGATTTTTCCTATATATTTCTATGTAAAACTTTGATTCCCCGTTGTGGCCCCGCCCTTCCCCCGGGGGTCATGATGTGAACAATTTAGAATCTACACTATACCAGGATGCTTCCACATAAGTTTCAGCTTTTCTGGCCCAGTGGTTCTTGAGAAGAAGATTTTCAAAGATTTTTCCTATATATTTCTATGTAAAACTTTGATTCCCCATTGTGGCCCCGCCCTTCCCCCGGGGGTCATGATTTGAACAATTTAGAATCTACACTACCCCAGGATGCTTCCACATAAGTTTCAGCTTTACTGGCCCAGTGGTTCTTGAGTAGAAGATTTTCAAAGATTTTTCCTATATATTTCTATGTAAAACTTTGATTCCCCATTGTGGCCCCGCCCTTCCCCCGGGGGTCATGATTTGAACAATTTAGAATCTACACTACCCCAGGATGCTTCCACATAAGTTTCAGCTTTACTGGCCCAGTGGAAGAAGAAGATTTTTTAATGACCCAACCCTATTTTTGTCTTTTCTTGATTATCTCCCCTTGCGAGGGGATATGTCCCTTCATTTTAACAATTTATATTCCCCTTCACCCAAGGATGCTTTGTACTAAGTTTGGTTAAAATTGGCCCAGTGGTTCTTGAGAAGAAGTCGAAAATGTGAAAAGTTTACAGACAGACAGACAGACGGACAGACAGACGGACAGACAGACGGACGGACGGACGGACGACGGACAAAATGTGATCAGAAAAGCTCACTTGAGCCTTCGGCTCAGGTGAGCTAAAAAGTAACATAATACTGAGAATTTCCTGTGTCAAAAAGATATAAATGGACTACGTTATATATGTTATTAAATAAATCAGACTTTTGAAGAGTGGTATAAAGATTTTTAATCTACATGTAATATAATGAAAAACAGAAACAACTTTTAATGATCCATTTGAATATATCACCAACGATCAACCCTGTGACGCTCGGATGCTTTAGTTATTTTATTCTAGTTTGAACCACTTTTAAAACAAAATATCAGATAGAAAATGCAAGTGAACATTTATAGTAACTCTATTTTTGTCAGAGCAATATTTCCTTTTTTCAACAAATCTGCGATAAGAGGACGGATAACTAGATAAAGGAAGTTTTCATACTTTTCCTTACGAAATCGATCTGTGCCTTTCTGTCTGTCAGACCATCTGCCACAAAAACCTTTACATAGGTTATAACTTTTGAATGCCTAAAAATACCTTTTATTAATTTTGACTGTCATTTCTTTTGAATATGCCCTTTCCGTGATTGATTTCTTCACCCTGAAGTTTGACCCATTTTCCCCGAAAACTGTAACAATTATTTGGTAATATCTAACAAATAGGAAGAAAAATAGATTTTTTAAAAAAAAGCTTTTACTTGTATATTACCTCCGACTTTATGTTTTATAAACATATTTTCATTTCTAGAGGCAGATCGAGATTATACAATTAATTACTCCTTTTGAAGTCAACATGGTGAAATAAGGACCTGAGACTTGGCCCACGAGGTGACCTGACCTGACCGAGGCCGCGTAACGGCCGAGGTCAGAACAGGTCATCGAGTGGGCTAGGTCGAGGATCCTTATTTCACCATGTTGAACTCACAAGGGGTAATCAATTGTTTTATTATACCGATATATATTGAACAGTATAAATCTTTAACTGATATGATATTCAATTCTTTCTTTGATCGGGATCGGGATTTGCTACACTCCGTATAAGTTGTGAAGTTGTTTACATTGACGTCTGCAAGTCGTGTAAGTTTTTGCATCATGATTTAATGATTAAAACAATATTTGGTTGATAGAGACATACACTGTTATGACTAGTGATTACTTTTCCTTACACAGTCAAAATCTAACACAGAATTCAACTCTTTAAAGAGCCGCTTCTAACGTCATGAACGTATTTTGAAATGAGTAAACCGTTAACGATAAAATTTTACCGTATTCTGTATGGTAATGCAAAACAGACCATGCACAATTTTAAAAACATGTTGTTTTTCTCGAATAATTATTATTTTATGCATTAACTTCACTCAAAAAGGAATTTTTGATTAAGAGGTCATTATTTAGCGGTCATTAATAATAATGACCGGGTCATTATATCCCACGTGCAATGATTCCTAGGTCATTATTGCTGTAAACATTACCATTTGGAGTCATTGTTGTGTTTTAAAGTTTCCTTACCAGCCAATCAAATTCGAGCATTATCAATAGAGGTATAATAAATAAACATTAAACATCAAACATGAGGTCTCCAGAGAGGTTGAATATGACGTAGAGCATGTAGACAACAACTTGGAAATATGAACTTGTATTTGCACTGCTAAATGTAGTACATGTCTATGGAGATGCTTATCTAATAATAGATTAATCTATTATTAAAAATTTTACACATTCCTTTTGGGGCTAGCTTAAAGCAAGTTTAAATTTACCTGTTAATTTTTACTGTTCTTAATTACGTGTATAAAACGTTTAAAATAAAAAAAAATAATCTACTTTTACAATACCTTAGTATTATGGTTACTTCGACTCCGGAATTATGCGTCGTCTAAATGCTTGCATATGATAACTGTGTTGTTTTAAGATTAATAATTTTAATTAAAGTTTTGGAAATTTTAAATAAAAAAAAAATAGCGTAAAAGTTTAAAACCCATATCAAGGTCAAACCCCACCCCAGGAAGCCACTGTGTGCACTACGTTCAATCTGCACAACTTGATATTTTTGTTCTTTATACCCTCAATCCTATTTCAAGATGCATGATTTAATGAAATTTGAATTTATACCAACTGAGGATGCTTGAATCTTAAAAAATAATAGAAAGAGCTATCCACTATTTAGGCCCCTATTAATCGTGAAAAAATCAACCTAGTTACGAAACAACTCAATTAAATGCACTGCAGCATTTTACGTTTTAAAACCCATACACAATTGAATGTTTTTCTATAACTTCCTCATTTGAAAATGGCTGTCCTGTTTTATATATGTATTTGTGTTCTAATATTGTTTAGAATGGATTTTTGTTACGGTATGTAACTCTCATTTTTTTTTTAATTTATCATCTTATAGATACTTTAATAATGAAAAACATAATGCTGTTAAAATCCTATGGGATAATCTCTAGTCTAAACAATCCAAACAAACATTATCTCGGGTGGAAAAACCTGTTTGTTTATTTTTGGATCTGGACTAAAACATAGCTGACCGTTTTTCAAATACAAAATTACATAAAGCTCTCAGTTAATGACATTACATCAATTAATTTTCCGCTATTTCCTGCGTACAAGGACCTGTAATTAATATTTATAAAAGTATCATATCAAGATGTGTAAATTCGCCTCGTGATAACTTATTTTTATATGAAAAAAATGCACTTTGCGTTTTCTCAAAAGTTTATTTAAAAAAAAATAAATTTAAAAAAATCCATTTTTCAAGTTCCGCTGCCTTAACAGTAATGCATGCATTCCGATTAATAAGGTCTTTTATACTTTTTATGCACCTGGATTGATAGATCTGGGGCGTATTTTGTTTTTGTCCTGTCTGTCTGTTTGTTAGTTTGTTTTTTATTTGTCTGCAAACTTTAACCTTCGCCATAACTTTTGAACCATTAAAGATAGAGACTTCATATTTGGAATGCGTACTCCCCTAACCAAGTTCTTTCATATGACATCAATGTCAATGATCTTGTGACCTTGACTATGACCTATATGCTAAAAATAGCTTTTTATCTGCAAACTTTAACCTTCGCCATAACTTTTGAACCATGAAAGATAGAGACTTCGTATTTGGTATGCGTACTCCACTAATTAAGCTTTTTCAAATGACATCAAGGTCACTGACCATGTGATCTTGACTGTGACCTGTCTGCTAAAAATAGATTTTTCGTATTTTGCCGTAACTTTTGAACCATAGAAGATAGAGACTGCATATTTAGTATGCATACTCCACTAATTAATCTCTTTCAAATGACACCTTGTGACCTTGACTGTGACCTGAATGCTAAAAATATTTTTTTTCGTACCTTTGCCATAACTTTTGAACTACAAGAGATGGAGACTTCATATTCTGTAATCATACTTTACCAGTCAAGTTTTTTTTCAAATGACACCAAGGTCAATTGCCTCGTGACCTTGACTGTGACGTATACTAAAACTAGATTTTAATTTTGTTGCCGCCGGGCGCATAGTGTTTCACAAACACATCTTGTTAAATGTAAAAATTGAGCTCGTTTTACTAAACATGAATATCATGAATGAAACATTATTTAACAAAAAATCTTCATGAGGTCTTTAAGATATCGATCAAAGTAGTTATTTTCAATTCTTTTTACTCTCAATCTCTTACTTTAATTCAGACACAACCGGGTCTTACAAATCTGTTCCTAGTAGCACATGTAGCATGCTTTATTAGATATCACAAACTACAATTTCAAGTTATGATGAACACCGTAAATACAATATCCCTATTGCATATAGAAATAATGTATTATTACCTGCATATGGGGTTTATTGCTCCCAGATTATTTGTAAATGTTAAACGTACATTTATTATAATAATGATAAATAATTCCAAAAATACAACAGGATATTGAAAAATATTTTAATGATGCTATTGTCAGAACAATGGATTTGTTTTCAAATGCATTCACTAGTTATGCCGAATATTGATGTATTTCTTTCTGTTTCATAATCATGATTTTACAAACCTCATATTTGATCTATGCAGAAAATTTAGCGATGAAGCCCGGGAGTTATGTTGAGTTAAGTACAATGTTTGATCACAACTATCCAGCTAGAGCAAACGATGGCGATCTTCGTCAGAACATCCTTTATTGTTCACACACTGATGACGGTCAGTCAAAAGCATGGTTGCGGGTTAATCTCGGTGTGAGGTACCAAATCCAGGAAGTGAAAATATTTTATAGAAATAGCGGTAAGGACTTGTGTTCACGGTTAAAGTTTGAAAATCGGGACAAAGTGGTTCATTTTCTACAAAAGTTACTATGTTTAAAATCAAATCATAGATGAAAACTGTGAAGCAAGGTCTAGTAATATGTAAATATCTGCGCATGCACATCATACTGCAGAAGTGTGTGTTAAAACTGAAAAAGCAAGGTCAAGCTCAATGTTGTATAATGCTAGTAAGTTACTTCATGAAAAGCTTAATACTACGCATATGAGCGCACATTATATACTTTATGTTCTTTGGAAATATATTTTTAAATGAGTTATCTTTTTATTATTCATTGCTTAATCGTGTGTTTTACACACAGTTTGAAGAATCTGAATATCAACGAATGGGTTATTGGATATTTAAATGAACAGCTATTGAACAACTTATGTATTGCAGCACTAATTGAATACTTTTTTCCCTTTTTTCTTCTTCCAAAAAAGAAAAAAAAAATCCTGAGTATCAGTTTTCCTTCATTTTGCTGATACCTATACACCACACAGCTTATAATAGGTAGCTGCATGCGTTGAACTCTTGTTTGTGATATGACCCTTGAATAACAGGAAACTTGGAAAGAAGATATGCAATGAGTAATTGCTTTATATGTATGTGACTGATAAGCAAAAAAAAAGTACATATCTTAAAACATACTTTGAATACACAGTGTATTTACTTTCGAAAGAAGAGGCTCATTAGCCACATTTTCCATGTACATGTGCCGTGTTTTAGCAATGTTATTTACATCGTATACATATGCATAGGTTCTTCTTTACTCTTTATGAATTAATGAGTGGAACGACAATTAAGACAGCTAGGGTATGTAAAACACTGTTATCTACGGACGAGAAATGGTTTAGGTACTATATGTGTATGCATTTTTATTTTGCTCTTACTAATTTTCTATCCTTATATGTCAATCATAGAAAAGATACTCTGATATTAATCTAAGGCATTTTACCATAGAAAAAAGATTAACCAAGAGAAAGTTTCAAATGTATATCTGGATTCAGATTGGCGCAAAATGTTAGATCAGCTCAAATTATCTCAAAAGGATCTGAAGAAGGATATACATACAATCAAACAGTTTTAGTCGCCAGGCAAAGTGATTCATTCATAAATGTTTCTCGGTTTGTTTTTGTTATTGTCCCCTGTTTTCGCGAAAGCGAATGAACATTAAATCTCATTCGTCTGTCCGTCTGTTCGTCAGTCTGTTAGTCTGTCTAGCTGTCCGTCCGTCACAAAAACTTTAATCTTGCCCATAACTTTTGATTTAGTGGAGCGATGACTTTCATATTTTACATATGTATTCCTTGTGACAAGACTTTTCTTTGAGAACCACTAAATATGACCTTTTGACCTTGACCTTGACACAAAAATTCCTTTGGCCATATCTTTTGAATGGTAGATACTAGGACTTTCATTTTTCACATATGTTTTGTTTTGGCAAGACCTTTCATTGGATACCAACAACTTTGACCTTCTGACCTTAACCTTGGAGATTTCCGTACTTATAAAAAAAACTTTAATCTTGACCATAACTTTTGAATGGTAAAGGTTAGTGCTTTTATACTTCACATATGTAATCATTGTGAGAAGACCTTTCAATGGATATCAACAACTTTGACCCATTGACCTTGACCTTGGAGATTGACCTACTTTTCAAAAACTTTCACCTTGGCCATAACTATTGAAAGGTCAGGTTTAGGGTTTTCATCCTTCACATATGTATTACTTGTGACCTTTCTTAAGATATCAACAACTGAGATCCTTTCACCTTGGAGTTTGACCTACCTTTCAAATATTTATCCTTGGCCATAACTTCTGAACAGGTGGTGCTAGGGATTTTGTAATTCACAATCGTATTTCTTGTCTGAAAACTCTACTTTGGGTAATATTAAATATATTCCATTTGCATTTAAGAAAAGTTAAATCTTTGTTATGTTGCATTTACAAACACATTTTGTTCCTTATATTGAGAAGAGATAGGGCTTTCATATTTGACATGTACATTACCGGTGACAAATATAGTGTATTTCCGAACATGCTATGATTTCTTACCCCTTTACCTAGACTTTCTTGATTGACCTTATTTTAAAAATATCAACTTCAATGGTAATTTCTAATTAAATGACATATGATAGGGTGTTCATATTAGACACAATATGTCTTTAAAAATGACATCTCACCCACAAAGACACCAAAAGTTGGGGACAACAATTCTTTGAATTTGATTGTTAAAATTGTGGCAAACCAAAGGGAAAAAAACTGAATTATATCCTAAAAATGCAAAAAAAAAAAAAAAAAAATATATATATATATATATATATATATATATATATATATATATATATATATATCATAATGATATCCTGTCACAGTGTGACGAATAACAGAAGTGCGGGAAAACTCTCGATTTCCCTTCCCATAACGAAGATTGCTGTAAAAAAAATCTTTCTCGACCTGATATGAAATAAATGGAAATAATCAAACCATTCTGGCAACGAATAAAACTGTCAAAATCACAAAAAATATGTTGCTAAATCCATGTTTTCGTTGTCTTCACCTCACATAGTTATGGCTTCTCAACCGCTCAACTATTACGTCACGGAATTACGGAAACATATACTTATCGAATATTGGGAATTTATGATTATAATAAATTTATAATACACTAGATGCTGTCATAAGACAGTAATACCCGCACCAATATGTTTGCCTATTAACTCCCTCTTCTACCTAATTAAGTATTCCACGATATTTTCTATAATCTAAATTTACAAAATATATTGATGCTTTTAATTGTGCATGGCATGCACAGGACGTTATATGACCAACAAGCCTCCTACGTCAGTATTTCATATATTGAGTTTAGGAGCTTATATTTGGAATTTGATAAATATTATGCTCATCTGAATGCAAACGTGACGAATACGTGTAGATTAATTGCAAACAAGGTACCATTTAGGCTATTTTTAAAATAATACCTATATTAAAATTTCACACATCCGATTATTTGAGAAAAAATCAATATTGTACTAATCTTGATTAGAAGACCCCACCCCCTCGAAGCGGTTTATAAAAAAGCGTAAACTGTCCCAAGTTATGTTATATCAGATAACATAAGTTGAAATAAGCTTCATTCCTTATAATTTAATTTCATTGTAGACAATGAGACAATTTTTCCTCCGGAAAAAGGCCTCAAACATAGCATAATTTAAAAGTAACGTCAATAGGAGTAATACGTTTTTGACGTAACTCATTGTGACGTAGGCAAGTTATGTTATACGAAATGGATAAAACCGTTTAACCAATCAAATGACGCGTTACAACTGAAATTAAATTATTCAACAATAAATTCATCAATCAATAAATTAAACATCAAAACAAGATTCCTATATAACGATATTAAGATTGAATAGAACGGAATGTTCACACAATCTTATAGTAATACATGTACATAGTAGATTCTGTACATTTTGGCAATTATATATGAACAAATTTCTGCTCATTGACACCAATAGAGGAGATCTTTGTTGATTTTGAGAGCCATAAGCATGAATATCTAGATTTTGATAGTAATGAGCAAGTTTGTGAGCATATTCTAGCAGATTGGTTCTGTTTATTCTTTTACTAATATAGAATATAAACAGTAGCTTTTACTTTAAATAAAAACTAAGAAAATAACTCTGAGAGGTTATTGTTTCCCACCAGTAAATGCTTTGTACATATTCCAAAAACAATATACTTAATGTACATACACATACATGATTATCCAACACGAAAACAAATCATGTATTAACCTTAGAAAAGATAAAAACAGTTTGATACAGTGTGCAAGGTATTTCACAGAATAAAGCATTACGAAGGGAGTACTAGTAATAAGAGGCCATTCTGAATATTCTAACTAACTAAATCAGAGATATATATGACAACATTATAGGCAAGATGACGTCAGTTTTAGTGATATGGGTATTTAGAGATGTTTTAACTCCAGAAAATGAATTAGCCCCTTCAAGATAACTGCGGTACTACTTTTTTGCAGGGCAAATTAATAACGTTTGGCGAATTTTTTGTTGATAGACAATTAAATGACGTATTTTAAGCAAATGCTTTTACGTCGTATTTCACCAAAATATATCATTTTGTCCTGCAAAAGAGCAGTTATCGTGAAAGGGTCTATATTATTCATCATGTTGTGTAAAGAGAATTTGGCTACATGTAAGACGACATGTACAAGACACACGAAAGGCGGCTTAGAGGCAAATATTGTGAATATTCTGTGACATTCATACGGAGTTAAAATTTATTAAACAGGTGGGTAATTAATTTTCATCGATTATATTTTCTTTCGCAGACAGTCCACTATTTATATATCCCTGTCGGCCTTTCTTCCGCCATTAGCGAAAAAAAAATTATGGAAAAGAACAATAAGCTGGATATTTCAAAACATAAGAATTGTACAGATCTAAAGTTTAAGTTTTAAAATACTTGGAAAGTTCTGCTAGAATCCAGAAGTAAGCATGGTTTCACGAAAATTCTCTAGTTATATGTATAAAATTTAAAAAATCGAGTAGGTTTCGTGAAAATGGATTAACCATTTTGCTGAACGGACAGTGAGATTCTAGCAGCACTTTAGAGGCAAAAAGACGTTTTTCAACTATATTATTTAATTACATAAGTTATTAAACTCTGGGGCAGTCCTGTTCTGTTATCTTTTTTTAGTAAAGTTTGATTATAATCAAACATTAATTGGGCTTTCAGCGTTGATCCAACGATGTAAGAATTGGGAAGGAAACAATCATATTTAAAGCTTACAACGTGAATTTATTGATGTAATCCACTGGCAAAGCGGATGACTGGTCGGTTTCCTGGGAAACGGGCATCCTACTTAGTTTGATCTGTTTCGTAAACTTGGAGTGGGCATAACTTATTGCTTGCAACTGGTTTGTGCTCGACACGATAAATTGTGCGTTTTTTAATGACTAAACCAGTCGAGATCTAATTTGAAGGCATAATCTGCAAGTTTGGCTGCACGCAATTTAAACCAGCAAGACTGCTATTAATCCGACTTAATACAATATGAGTTAAGTCCCGTTAAGGTAGGATTCTTCTCTGGTTTCCGACTAGATGGAATATTCAAAGTAAATTTGTTGGTATGTCTTATATATTTAGATGTAAGAGATTTAAAAGACCATATTTTTCTTTCCTCGTCACAATTATACAACTTTAAATAGAAATGGTAAACTTTGTTTGAAAACTAGAAGGGACTATATTTTTGGCGGAATGGTGGCGTATGAAAATATCTTCTTTTCTGCCTCTGAAAATTATTATAAAACATTGAATTTAGTTATAATTTTTACGCAATCAAAGACCAGACGAAATTTTTAAATGTAAGTCAAATTAATAATAAGGGACTAAAGTTTCAGAATATGTCAAATAAGTAAGATTTTTCACACATACAAGAACTATGTTGGCTTGTAAATGCTTCAAATCTAAGTACAGATTTGAGCCAAAAATCCTTAAAAATTGTTATTTCTCTCTTAGTAAACGATCAAAACTTTTAGTTTTTGTATCATTTTGTACCTTTATGTAACAACTTTATTTTATGTGAAAATTAGAAAAAGTTAAATATAGGAAGCATATAAAAATAACTAATAAATCCTAAAAATTTAAGAAAAGTAGAGGAAATTCGGATTAGCTAATTTCTATTTCATTCAAATTATCCATGTCAATTTGGTCATATCATCTTATAGGCCCTATATGGTAGTATCTTTTTATGCAAAAATAAAAACATTCAATCTTTTGAATTACATGTAGGGATCGCATGATTGGAAACAGTATTTTTTTATTCTTAATGTCCAGGAAAAAGGTAATGACCTTGACCTGACCTTGCCTCTAATATTAAACGGTCAAATTTAATCTCACTGATACCATCACTTAGTGGTATTGTCCTCTTGATTCCGTGAAAATTTCATTAATTTTTAAATACAAGAAATATGAGAAGAATCCTACCTTAAAGAGACAAATAGGGATAAAAACTCCAGGAAAGATAACTCTCACTCAAATACATATAAGAGTACGACTACCAGTCTTTATCGTTTTAAGCTCAATTAAGCAAAACCCAACATTTTCACCAATTGTCTTTACTCTGATCATCTAAGAAAGTCCAAAATATGCTAAACTGTCAAATATATCAATGTACTTAATTGCATTTTTTTTCATTTCTTATATTCTTCAGGATGAAAAGATTAATACAGAACAAGCCAAAGTTTTGCTCAAGTAATTTTCAAAACCTTTTTAGAAACTTAATTCAGTTTCTCGCAAACAAGTGCAGTTTTCACGACAAACGTACAAATGCAACATTCACTTGAGATGATCATAATGTAACGGTTGACTTAATTGTCCAAGTTGGTAAGCCGCGTCTTTGTCAACTCTGTCATATGTAGGTGCGTTTAGATCTTGTGTTGGATCTTGTTGTTTTTGTACATGCTTTGAGTTCTGTCTTTTATTAATGGTTTGTCTGACATTTCTGTAACATAAATATAGAAAAACCTTACAACTAGAAAATATATGTATACGGAAAATGATGACAAATATTATTTGATTGATCAATTTATATCTCTAACTCATACTGTATACTTTGAAAAAATAATTTCAAACTCACTGAACAATGAAGAATATATTGAGAAAAATACTTAGAAAGAGAACTGCTACCACAGCGTATAGTGCTGATGTTGTCAAAATAGAGTCGGTATTTTCCGCTAATGATTGCTGGTTCACTTAAATAAAAATAGATAAGCATGATAATAATATTTTTTTTATTCTGACGATGATGAATCTAATAGAAGAGTTCATTTCGAATTAACACCTTTATTTTCTCTATTTTAGGGGCAGATGATACAAACAATTTTTTCCTTTGGAATAGATTTAATATCATGTCACAAGTATAGAAAAGTGGATAATTCATTGCATTTTTCTCTTAAGAAAACTGGAAAATGAAATACACTTGGGAAATTTTACTAATATTTCAATAAAAAAAAACAAATATGGACAAAAAACTCTCAGTAAAGGTCTCCAGGTGAAAACAAATTTCAGAATATGTGGTGCTAAAAGTGTAATATAAACTTAAGAAAAATATACCAGGCCAGGTGAATTTTATGAGAAAATACAAAATGATAAAAAATCAGCAATAAACCATAGGCTGAATTTTACCATTTTGCTTTTCTTAATAAAATTCGATCTGCTTGCTATATTTTTCTAAAGTTTAAATTACACTTTTAGCACCAAGGTATGATATTCTGAAATTTGTTTCCATCTATAAACCATTACTGAGTGTGTTTTGTTCATATTTGTAATTATATTGAAATTTTACTAATATTTTCCACGTGTATTTCATTTTCGAGTTCTGAGGAGAAAGAATTCTAAGAATTATCCCCTTTTCTAAACTTGTGACATAATATTAAGTCTCTTCCAAAGAAGAAATTTGTTTGTATCATCTGTCTTTAAAGGGAAAAATATCAGTTCACATAGGTGACTAGAATTTTAACTAAATCGTTCATAGAGACTTTATTGCAATGTTAACCTACATACAGTGTATATAAAACAAGCATTTAAGATCACACATTCTTTTTTAATAATGCAAACCACTGAATGTGCGCGTGTGAAATATTCGCAAAAATAAATAAAATCAATAAAACTAAAGAATCTTTAATAAATAATGCGGCAAATACGAGGGGTGATCAAAAAGTTCGCGAACTAATTGAATAACTTCCATAACAGAAATAATATTTGGTTTCAGTGATAAAAATATTTTAAATTTATCCTCTCCGATTTTAATGCACATCTGTCACCGTCCTCTGCATGCGCGAATCACGTGAAATATTCGGTCACGTGACCCCCTCCGTAGCGTTCTGTCACAAAAGCTGAAATATTTTCCTGAGTTTTATATTCCTCTCCATGTAAATTAATTTTTGTAACAAGTACAGTTTATTTATCAGAAATGGTCAAAGCTCGGCAACAGAATGGGTGGATAAGAATATCCTTTCCAAAAATTAGCATGTCGACCATCAAAACCCAAATCTTCTGTCTCGAGAGAAACGTTTATTCAAGATGGATAGAGAATGGGTGCCTTCTTCTTATCATATCTAATATGTTTTAAATCTAAAGTAAACGATATCATAGGTATTTGATAATTATATTATTGTGAAAATATTCAACTATTTTTCGAATTGTTAATTGGACTTCTTTGATAGCAAATTGCTTAATTAAAAACACACCTCCTTTTAAACTTGCTTTCACTGGGCAACATAACAAGTATCATTTTTAATCATCTGCCTTCCTTCACTAAAACGACCAATCCAATTATTGATTGAATTTATAGGAAGTCATTTGTCTGAATAAACCGTGTACAAATTATTATACGTTACTTTCAAGGAATTTTTAAGATATACAATAAATTTTACAGTCGTTTTTAAACGAGTAAGACTGAGACGACCATTTTTCGTCACAAGTGACCTACATAGTGAGGTCATTTTCACATTGTGACTTCACAAACAAGGAGCAAAACTTTATTTAGCATATGTTATTTATAGAACTCGTGTATGGCTAAGTGTGTACCAAATTGTTTTCTAATCGTGGTTTTGTAAATATAGAGATAGTTCGCGAAATTTTTGATCACCCCTTATACAATATGCTTTACTTACTTTCATAATTGAATGAAAATAACATTAAAAGAAGGAGAACTATTGATATCTAGAAAACAGTGAATAATACATTGTTATTTACCTGTACATTTTTTACCATTATTGTAACCCTTTCAACCTCCTATACACGATCCATTGGAAAAGCAAGTTCCATTAAGACAGTCAGAGCTACATTTGTATTCACACAGTTCACCGTAGTTGTGAGGACTACAGTCTTTATGAAATAAAACAATATGAATAGTAAAAGAAATGCCAAAAATGTTCCCAATGAAACAATTTTCGAAAATTTTTCTTCAGACTGAAATACGAGTTCTATGCTCATTCAAGTCAGTAGTTTTCAATCAGCTGTTAAATGGAAATAAATAAAAAATATACTTACAAGGTAAAATTTTCAATTTGTATTTTAAAACCATTTTAGTGTAGGTAATGAACTTTATTTTGACTCCCTATTTACATTTTTTATGCTTATTAAAAGTGCTTTATGACACATTCCACGCTTATTTTCAAACGCAATGTGTGTACCAGTTCCTCTCGGAATAAAAGTGATTTACTTCAAGAATGTTAAATTTATATTATTTTCTAGCATCTCTAAATTAATTTTAATTTCAAAACAAAAATATTCCAATCTTGAACATTATACCTTTACAGAGGGCCCCTTGCCATCCTTTCTTACACGCACAACTCCCATTATTTCGGGAACAGTTGGAATTGCGTCCTTTACCACATTTATTTTGACAAGAAGCCCCAAATTTTCCAGCAACACAATCTTTGCAATCACCATTGTCTCTGCGGCATCCATTTCTGCACTCAGGATTACATGTTTCATTGCAGAAATTTCCATATTTGCCTTCATCACAATTTCCTTTACAATATCCAGCATCCCGGTTACATCCTGATTGACATGACACGCTACATTCCATGGTGCAGTTAATTCCATAGTGTTTTAAGTCACATTCTGCAATTAGGATACAATTTAAGGGGTACACTCACTAAAACATAACCTTAAGAGAAGATTACTGTTGTTCAGTATTTATGGTTCTTTGTAAATTTAAGTAAAATTATCCATATCTTTTCGTTAATCGCTAAACTTTAATTACTCATAAATACTCTACATTTATGTAACTATTCAATTTCATCACTTAAATGCAAATGATAAAAAACTTTTATGAGAAATCTCAAAAAATATAACTTAAGTTTTGATCATATAAGTAGAATGAAAACGTTATCCCTATGTACTTCAACAGTTCATTCAAAGTTTCAAAAAGATGGCATTTCAAGCGACAAAAACATTGATCAGATTAATTTGGTTGCAAAAAGGTAGAATACTGAACATCATAGAAAGATTACAATGTTTAAACATTTTAATTTTGAATTTATCATTGTCGTCATTTACAACGTAAATAAGTCCAAAAATACGTGCAAATCCTGGCATCTGTCGCTTGTTTTTTTTTATTTCACCTGTCTTATAGAAAAGTTGTCATGATAGCTTGTTTAAAGTCTCAAGGAATAAACCACCTTACCATCACATTTAATTCCTGTCAAGTTTGATTTACATCCTCCACTACAATATCCAACGATGTAATGACACCCTGGTTGAGCACAATTGGGACTACATGACATGTTGCAGAATAAGTCATAATATCCGATCTCACAACCTCTATCACACTCGCCGGTGAACTGATGACAACTTCTTGAATAACAGTGTTCATTGCAGGATTTCGTACACTGAAGTCCAAAATTCCCTTCTTTACACCCATAACAAACCCCTTCGAATTGTCTGCATTTCAAATTAAGGCAGGTTCTACTACATTGGTCTTCACATTTCTCACCGTAATATCCTATATCACAGCCATCACAACGTCCCCTGTCTCTCCAACATGCATCATGGTTACAATTACTACACCGTTCTTCACAATGTTTACCGTAATACCCCGGGATACATCCGTTTGTGCAGAAACTGTTCATACAACAGATCTGACCAGAGCATGTAGAACAATATTTACTACAGCCTAAAAGACCATAGTATCCGTGTTTGCAAGTAACACAGTTTCCAACTCTTTTATGGCAGACGTTATTTACACAATTTGGATCTTGACAGATATATGAACATTTTCTTCCCCAGAAACCCGAAACACATCCACTGTTGCAGTTGCCATATGCGTCACAAGTATTGTTAAAACAATTTGGGCTGCACGCTATTGAACAATGAAAAAATAATAATTAGACATTTTCTTTTATAGCTAATAAATAGTATAAAATAGAAAGCTACTGAAATCTAAGGAATTTAAGGGTTCAATATCTTGGTGCTTTTTAGAACCCTGAGCTTGTATTAGGTATATGCCCGAAAGATTCCGAAAACAAGAATTTAATAGCCATTCTCTGTAACCACTTAAACTTCGTTGCCACGCATGGTCACCGATTTTGATGAAACTTCACCCATGACTAGTACTTGACACCAGAAACAAATATCAAACAAAATTTCGTTGCTAAGTGTCTCGGTTGCTATGGCAACAGCCGGAAAAGTTTGAAAAATCGACATTTTCAGCCTCTTTAAATCTTGACTGTGGCTTGATAAAAACTAGAAAAAGCAAACAAACAATTCTCACAAAAAAATGACACCTTGATATTACTTATACTGTAAAGAAACTGTTTAGAATACATATCTAAGTAAGTGGTAACCAAGGATGCATTTGGAATACATTTAAAATGCTGAAATATGCTGAAAAACACTCCGTATTCACTAATGATTGGTGTTACATGCTCAAACTCAATCAACGACTTAAGAAAAGCAATGAAAATGTTTTACCATAAGTATATAAGTATAAGCAATGTTATTCTATAAATAACTTTTATGGTTGCCATGGTAACACAGTGTAACCATGCAAAACCAGTAACTTACATTGGGTTAATGCTACTGTCTTGAGGAAAAACATGAAAATTCAAGACTGGCAAAAATGCATCCTTAGGACTTTGCAACATCAAAACCATAAGAAAAATTGGGTATAATTGCTACTTTTCAGTGTTACCATGGAAACAAAGTACCAGTGCTTAAAAGTGAATTATTTTTCTCTGCATTAAGAATTAAAATGTTATATAATCAAGAAACAAATTAAAAGACTCGGCTTGAATAGTACTTATCTATTAGAACTGAAATTGAATATCATATATTGATAAAATTTGATGAAGAAAACAACACTGTTGCTATGGTTACCAAGAAGGGAAAATGTTCGATTTTGTGAAGTTTCTATCAATATTAAACCCTGTATGTCAACTTCTTGCATCCACTTAGAGATTGGATGATAGTCAAAATTAAAAGTCAGGTAAGCTATTAATAAATATCAATCATAAAAATTTTAGGAATCTACATTTAAGGGTACGTATCCAAGGAAAGAAAATATTTTTCAGGTTTTTAAGCATATATTTTCTGCTTATTTCCATAGCAACGCTCTGTTTAAAGAACCTAATCTGATTTTTTTCAAATGGAAAAACTAGGAGCACACCATCATCTTTAAAAATTGATCATGAGTTATGAGTAAATGTGCTTTTTTAGAAGAAAAGATCAGATTTAAACATACAGGGTGTTACTTTGAAGGCTCTCTGTGGTATAAAAACCTTGGCAACCATTGCCAACCAAAATGATATATCATATTTTGTTCTTGGTATATGTTTCAAGGCTCTTTTTTCTATTATTTGGTCACATTTCATCCTATAATTGCTTTTTATTTTTACGTGTATGACTTTATAAAAATTCAATGAATATTTTTTTTTTACTTTTGAATCCTTTTTTACCATAGTAACGTAAGTAATAGTTGATTTACCAAACATGTTGATCATGCATTTGAGACATCTGACCTTCAACTTTTGGAAACAGTCATTGCCAATTGTTTGCTTTGCCGCAAATCTTAACTATGGGGCTCTAAACATGTTAAAAAATGCCATTTTTCGAACTTTAAGACATGTTGCCATGGTAACTATTAAACATAGCAACCAATTTTTGCCTGATTTCAGTTAAGGGTATCAATGACTTTTAACATAGAGAGTTTGGAGAAATTCTGAGACTATGCGTGCCACAGCTCCTATATAAAATTTCAAATCTTACAAAGAATGGCTTTTAATATGGAACGCCCCCGTTATAAGACAAAAATAATCGTCAGGTTTAAACAGGAAAAGGATGAGGTGATTTCCGGCCCCCGGTAAATTGACAAAAGATTAAATGTCCAAATTTTACTCCATTTTTTTTTAGTGTAACTAATCATTCATATGTGTACCTTGATGAAATACTATTTTCAATTCCCATTCAATTTTGATCCCGTCTCACTCTTTAAAGCCTTTTAAATTTACCAGCGCAGATAGGTACAATTTTCCCCTTGGGCTGCTCAGGGTATTGTATTAAAATCGACGTATATGTGAAAGGAGAAAATTATATCTAACTGCACTCACATGCTAGTTTAAAAAAATACTAGTAGTAAAATCTAGCTGGCCTTTCCCATTATGAACAGATTGACGGAACTGGATTTTCTGATGAAGAATGAATTCATATGCTTATCGAGGCATTTAAGAGACTTTTCTTTATATGACAGGGCACTGAAAATTTTTATTCGAAGTTTACATATATCTTGGATGCCTCTACAAGGTACGATTCTTTCACGAAGAACGTGTTCAATATCAACTCGGTATTTATTAATTTTTCTGTTAAAATTCTTCCATTGTGTTTGCTGGCCTCTAAATTGGTAAAAATTCAATTTTTTCTTAAGTTTACATTTTATATTCTAATGCACAAAAGACCCTTAGATTTTATATTTATATGAGTAACATGAATAAGATAAGGCATATAAATGTCCTTTTAACGATATAGGATTGTATTTGCTTTTCAAAATGTATAGTCATGATTTATATTACCCCCCCCCTCTTTTCCAACTTTCAAAAACAATACTACGTGTCTTGGAGAGGGAGAGGGGGGTGGAGAGAATGTCATGCCCATTTATATGCTTTAACAGACCAGGAAAGATTTTATAATCGACTTTCTGCTAAAAAACGACGACATCCTAACATCCAGACATGTCGTAAACTTATTAGAACCTGACACTCTTAATGAAGCATTTGGTCAGTTGCTCATTTGTTAAATTAATTTAGAGTGTTTTGGCAGTATTAATAACAATAATAATGTCATTTTATAATTGTAATACGGCCTGCCATCATCAGGGGTCGACCGTATGCATAAATCTATTAGTTTCTTTGAACTTCATTTGATTTTAATTTGGATCTAATAATAAGATCGCCTATATTCTTGTGTTTGCTGTATGCCATCATAGGGGGTGTTACCCCGTTAGGATCCGGGATAGAATAGGTCCTCAGTACCCCCTTGCTTGTTGTAAAAAGCGACTAAATGGGGCGGTCCTTCGGATGAGACCGTATAAACCGAGGTCCCGTGTCACAACAGGTGTGGCACGATAAAGATCCCTCGAGTTCTGAGTTTTTGTCAGTGTGTCTACTCGTGCATGAAAAACACTCTGGTATAAAAAAGAAAGCATAAAATAACGTCTCCTCACACGACACGTTTTTATACTGATTTGTTTGTGTTTGAGTTCTTTACAGGCATGGGTGAATTTATTGACAACAACTCAGAACTCGACTTTCAGTAATTAATTTTTAAAGAATATTTTTGAATTTTCATATGAAGTATTTTGGTGTAAATACAGAGTTATCGTAAAGAGCATATCTTTAGAAATTTATTTATTATTAATATAGTTTAACACCATATCTGAAAGATCCATACAGTATGTCAGATGGACTTGGTTCCGCAAACCGGCATGCATTACTGTTTTTTATTAATTTGGTTATATATGAAAGATAACTCTTCACGATTGTGGAAGGTAATTTAAAAAATTAAGCTTGTAAGAGTTATTGCCCTCTATACATGTTAAGTGTAACATCATTTCATAGAGTGAAATATTTATTTATGACATTATTTGAATAATGACTCTCATGTATATCTACTATTATATTTTATTGTACCATTCAAATGTTATTGTATATTTTATATCAATTTCAGAGCCAATATAATTATTGATATATAAAACTTATGAAACCAGAAAGTTCTTCAATTATTATTGCCGGGATTCCCGTTACATAAATGCTTTCTTCAAACAGATCTCTGGAATACATTCGATGGGAGCATTTATACTACTGCAACACAAAATAGTAAGAAAAACAAGTAGAAAACTGGAATTTTCTACTCTAACTTAACAAAAAAAACTTTTTTGATAGCAGGCAACAACGTAGCATATTTTCATATATGTTTAGATTTTTTTTATGTTAAGCAGGGGGTCAACTGAATATATATGTATACTATACATTGTAATGTTTTTTACCATGTTTTAAATTCTTAATTAGTGTCCTGGTTGATCCCCTTTTTTCTATGTATATCATTTACAATGACATTATGCTGCTGGGGGTCAGATTGTGCAATATTATGATTAAGATTTGTAATACTCAGTATTTTATATTTAAGTCCCCTTTCATGACCCCCTTTCTTGTATTGTAAAAATGTTTACTACTTTTACGTCATTTACTTCAATAAATGACATTTTTTCACTTCAACTATGTTGTTCGTTTTTTCCTGCTTTAAAAAACAATAGGCCCATTGATCTTATAGGTCACCTGAGTATCATGCAACAACTTTTCAACAAATTAAATTTGATTCATGTGTTAAACCAGAGGCCATGGAATTCTGACACAATTTTGATAGAGGCACCATTGCTTATCATAATTATACACTCAGCATTCTTACTTTGGTTACTTAATAACCTGACGTAGGTCAGAGTAACAAAGAGAAAATGCATTTCCACTTGATCATGCAGTTGTGCACCCCATCCCACAGGGACCACTGGACCTGGGGCCACATGTTTCAAAATTTTGGAAATTCAAAATTTTATTTCATCATGTTGTTGATTAATACAAAAGTGCAGATTTCAAAGCATTAAATAATTTTCAGACTATGTACCCCCCAATACCTATGTCCCAGGGGCCAGTACAATAACCGCTTTTGGAAGAAGCAGCTTTCTTCATCATAAATATATGCTAAGATCAGTGGCATAATACCCAAGAACAAAGAAAAAAATTCCAAAGAATTCATGCATTTTCACTTAAAAAACATTAGAGCCCAGCCCTTATACAAGAAGTCCTGACCCAGGGTCCCTGAAATTCACAAATCTCAAAGAGGCATCCTTCCTTCTCATTACTATGTACATAGTTCATTGGTTGAATACCAGGGTGAAGAAAAAAAAATATTTTTAAAGAATTTATGTATTTTCACTCTATAATCAATATAGCCCGACCCTAACACTAGAGCCCCTAACCTAGGGGTCATGAAATTCACAATTTTGGAAGAGGCAGCCTTATTTAACATAACTATGTACTTGGTAAGTTTATTTAATACTCAGGAGCAGAGAAGAAGATTTTCAAAGAAATAAATCATTCTTACTATATAAATGTAATCTATAGCCCCTCCTAGCACTAGAGCCTCTGACCCTTGGGCCATGAAATTAACAATTCTAAAAGAGGCAGTCTTATTCAACATAGCAATGCACTTGGTCTGTTTATTTAATCCCCATGAACAGAGAAGAATTTCAAAGAACTTTTGCATTTTCACCATATAATCTATATAGCCCCGCCCTGCCACTAGAAACCCTGACCCTAGGGCCATTAGAATCACGATTTTAGAAGAGACAGTCCTATTCAACATAGCTATGCACTTTGTTAGTTTATTTAATGCCCACAAACAGAAAAGAAGACGTTCAAAGAATTTTGCATTTTTACTATATAACCTATTTAGCCCCGCCCTAGCACTATAACCCCTTGCCCTTGGGCCATGAAATTCATGGCAGTCATTTTCAATTCAACTTTGCACTCGGTTAGTTTATTTAACTCTTTACAACTTACTGAATAGTTATGTAACATACACCTAATTTTTACGTCATAGAAATATTACTTTACCATTTCCCCGCACGCACTATATGGCGTGGAACATGTTTCTCTAAAGTAAAGCGTAGAAAATATTATGATGCAACATTTTAATAAGAAAATATCTTTGCTTATTTCATGAGATTTAAGCAAAATAAAATAGGAAAAAAATGGCAATAAATTGGGGATTGAATGAACGTTTTAAAGTGCGTGAAAATGCGTGATTGCGGGGAAACGGTTTATGCGAAATTTTGCGTTAGAAATAGGAAACGGTATATGCGTTAAAATGCGTGACTGCGAGGAAGGGGGTTAATGCCAAGGAGAAGAAAAGAAGAATTTCAAAGGAAAAATGCATTCTCACTATATAACCTATTTAGCCCCGCCTTAGTACTAGAAACCCTGATCCTTGGGCCATGTATTTCACAATTTTGGTAGAAATCCAAATGCTGATTACAATCATACTAACAGTTTGACTGCTTGATGTCCAGGAGTAAAGAAGAAGATTTTTAAAGATTGCACTAATTTTAGTTTTTTTGCCCCACTCCCAGGCCCCAAGGGGGCAGGGACGGTGAAATACCTATAGATGCTCTATGCTAAATTTGATTGAAATTGGTTCTGTGGTTTCAGAGAAGAAGCTGAAAATGTTCAAATGTTAACGCACGACGCACAACGCACGACGAACGACGGACGACAACGGACGAAAAGGGATAGCAATAGGTCACCTGAGTTTACTCAGTTGACCTAAAAACAAGCTCAGTTGGCAGGGGAACTAAGCAACATAAAGATTATTATCGCAATAAACGAAGGACCTTTCCCCATCATCCCCAATTTCCCAATGCAATATCTGCTTGGAAATAGTAAATTTATTATTTTATTTCTTCTTATTACAGCATATAGCATATTTAATATAGCGAAATGTAGTTCGTTAATGTTTTACATGTACATATACTTCTTTATGATCCCTGTTTAGCACATTTTGGAATCATATTCATATTTGCAGATGAAAATGTATTAAAGTGTTCAAACAAAACTGTTGATAGGTAGTAGTAAATTTACTTCTTAAATTCAATAACCGTATTAATGAATGAAATGTAGTAATCGACTGTCGAACAAACACACAAAAAAATTATTACTACCATTAATTCATTCTAGTACAACAAGTGTTGTCCAGAAAGTAAACAATGTCCTGTCAAAATGAATGATTCAAAATTCTTTTTGGGCTTGATGCAAATGCTGAGGATAGAGTGTCGCAAATAGAAAGATGTGGAGCAATTTCTGTCAATTTCGACACCTTTGAATAGTTCAGTTTTAAGGCAACAAAACTTTATTAAATATGTCAAGAATTCACGAGTAACTGTTGGATAGCAGTGCTGGGCACCTTTCCGTTGCACTCCTTTTTTGTTATTTGTAATCTTGTTGTTTTGGCATTGTTATCTAACGACATTTAATTCAAAGCACAGGATGCATGCTTCTTAATTTATTTTAGAAATCTAAAGATAATTTTCAGACTGAATCTCATTCTATTGACAGGAATTCACTAAAGAATAATTTTGATGTTGTTTTGATTTTAGTCAGCTTCGGTTATCTTAAAAAAATTAATCCAACATAAAGCTGTTTTCTTTGTTGGGTTTCGGTTTAAAATAGATCCAGTCAACTTCAATGGAATTATAATTTAATTGGATTATCTGAGAACACGAAGAATAAAGATTCTTGAATGTAGGTCAAGTGCTTAAAAAAGAAATACGTCTGTGAAATATGAAAGCACTGGCACAGACCTTTTAATTATATAACGAAAGTGAAAGTTCAACAAAAACAAGAAAACTATAAGATTAAAGCTGACACCAAAAAATACTATTTGAAATATATATAAGGCCTAGCACCAACCGTTATGAGACTTTCAAAAGTAAATCATAGGGCTAAAGTATTAATTACATTGTCACAATGTATATATA
>NW_026935785.1:0-6729 GCF_032062105.1 Saccostrea cuccullata | reverse complement strand
CACTAGCCTCTGCAAAGAAATTTTTATTTAAAGCACACTCTTCGGGTTTTTTATTTCTCCATTTGTCTGTTCCTTTTCCATAGGGACATTTTATTTCCAAAATTCCTACTCCACATTTTGAACAGGAAATGATTCCATCTACACTAGCTCCCAGAAAGGGAAATTGAGTGGAAATAATAAGACCAACATTCTTTCACTGAAACATTCCCACCACACTTTTAAGCTCACCTGAGCCGAAGGCTCAAGTGAGCTTTTCTGATCAAAATTTGTCCGTTGTCTGTCGTCGTCGTTGTAAACTTTTCAAATTTTCATCTTCTTCTCAAGAACCACTGGGCCAATTTCAACCAAACTTGCTACAAAGTATCCTTGGGTAAAGGGGATTCAAGTTTGTTCAAATGAAGGGCCACGCCCTTTTCCAAGGGGAGATAATTATAAATTTGAGAAAAATTATTGCCATTTTTAAAAAATCTTCTTCTCAAGAACCACTGGGCCAGGAAAGATGAAACTCATGTGGAATCATCCTCAGGTAGTGTAAATTTAAGTTTGTTCATATCATGACCCCCGGGAGTAGGGTGGGGCCAAAATGGCCGATCAAAGTTTTATATAGGAATATATAGGAAAAATCTTTAAAAATCTTCTTCTCAAGAACCACTGGGCCAGGAAAGATGAAACTCATGTGGAATCATCCTCAGATAATGTAGATACAAGTTTGTTCAAATCATGACCCCCGGGAGTAGGGTGGGGCCAAAATGGCCGATCAAATTTTTACATAGGAATATATAGGAAAAATCTTTAAAAATCTTCTTCTCAAGAACCAATAAGCCAGGAAAGATGAAACTCTTGTGAATTCATCCTCAGATAGTGTAGATTCAAGTTTGTTCAAATCATGACCCCCGGGGGTAGGGTGGGGCAAAAATGATCGATCAAAGTTTTACATAGGAATGTATAGGAAAAATCTTCTTCTCAAGAATCACTGGGCCAGGAAAGATGAAACTCATGTGGAATTATCCTCAGGTAGTGTAGATTCAAGTTTGTTCAAATCATGACCCCCTGGGGTAGGGTGGGGCCAAAATGGCTGATCAAAGTTTTACATAAGAGTATATAGGGAAAATCTTCTCAAGAACCACTGGGCCAGGAAAGATGAAATTCAGATGGATTCATCCTCAGATAGTGTAGATTCAAGTTTGTTCAAATCATGACCCCCGGGGTTAGAATGGGGCCAAAATGGCTGATCAAAGCTTTACCCAGGAGTATATAGGAAAAATCTTTAAAAATCTTCTTCTCAAGAACCATTTAGACAGGAAAAATGAAACTCATGTGAAATTATCCTCAGGTAGTGTAGATTCAAATTTGTTCAAATCATGACTCCCGGGGGTAGGTTGGGGCCAAAATGGCCGACCAAAAATTAATTCTCATAGGAATATATAGGGAAACCTATTAAAATCTTCTTTTCAAGTACTTCAAAGCCATGATTAGTAATATTTATGTAGAATTATCCTCAGGTAGTGTAGATTCAAGTTTCTCCAAATCATGATATGTGCTTTTTCCTAGCTGATGTGCTCAGGTGAGCGTTGTGGCCCCTGGGCCTCTTGTTATGATGTTGCTCCGTATAGCATCTTCGGGCCTTTGACTCGTATTTCCGTCCATGCTTCAAGCTTGGTACACTTGCTGGTGGTAGTTTGTATGAACGTAACAATTTGATGAGATTTTCTGGTGGTGTATCTCTTTTCTTGCAAATAAGGGCAAAATTTGATGCTGTTAAAAGAAAAGTTCTTGCTAGTATCCAGTTTCTGTTATTTGACTGTCCTTTAGTTGCCTTACAGACATCATCTATTTCTTGATGTGTTAGTTTTAAAGAATTGGTGTGATCAATAAATACTGATTGACAAACATTTGACTTCAAATCGACATGGTCCATGTACATAAATTGTGGTTCATTCTGTTTCAAGATGTCATTAATATTCACAGCATCAGATATAGTTTGATAAAGTACACTAGATGGGCAAGCTGTTTTCAGACCATCCAAAACATTGGCTAAGAATTTATCAGGATCATTGCATGGGCCTGCCTGATAAATACCTGGATATGGTTTAGGGGTAATTCTTTATCAGCACCATCTGTCTTGATAAACTTTAAATCTGCTAACTTCTTGGGAGAAGGCGGGTTGGTTATTTTTCTGGGCCTCTGCCACTGACATACCTGAGAAGTACAGGAATTTTTTATTTTCACCAGTGTAAACAAAAGGCCCCCAATTTGACTGCACACCCCAGACAGTCCTGCTTTGCAGGTGCATACTGCCGAGTGTACAAAGGCTGTTTCTTTAAATAAAAGCAGCTCTATGGAGTAACATGCATCTTTGTTTACTGCAAAAGTCTTCATGCTGGGTTTGCACTGAGCCTTGATTGCAGAGAACTGACTATTACTATTACTGACAAATAAATTTCCCAAATAATTTTCATTGCAAATTTTTTTTGGCCTTTTTAAGTTGTCTGTGACAGTTTTTAGTCTTTCCATTTACTGGATTTTTTGTGTAGATGAAATAATTTAATACATCTTCATCGCGTATATTTACATAGTTGTCAGAAGTTACATTTTCCCAGTCTGAGATACTATCAAAGTCTGGCACAGTGTATGAGACTTCATCACTCGAATCTTCAGACTCCGAAGACTCTTCACTGGTATCAAAGTTAATACTTCTCAATATTCTATGTACCAGAACAGACTTACATCCTGAAATTTTCATATTTCTTTTTTGTACCCATAACTGTAATTCTTTTTTCTTTCTTTTCATAAGTTCATCCAAGTTTAGAGTAGCAGGACAGCTATCTTCCTCTTCTGAGTCAAAACGATCAGAGTCATTCATCCTATAAAATCAAAGAGTTGGTCTTGATTTTTAAGTTTATCAATTAATATGGCGTGAAATTTTTAACGGAATAGCATACGATTTCTCGGATTACATCAGTCCCTGATTACATGTAACTCATGAACTTGTACCTTTTTCATCAAACGATTTTTTAGTTCTTTTCCACTTAATTAGGTAATAGTGCCAACATTTAGCTATATTAAATACAAACAGCTTTTCATGTACGACAAGTGATACTTCACTTACCGTTTAAAATAACATACCTTAGATGCTCCAAACCACGTTGTTTATTATTTGAAAACGAAACCGGAACTACCCTGCGAGACGCCACCTAGCGAAATAGTTGCATTGGGGGCGATAACTTTGAATTTCGTTAGTGAGCCATTAAAGTCACTACTGGACTCAAAAGAATCCGTTATACAGAGACGAATGCGGATTGTGAACGAAGTTACACATGCACCAAATTCTAAAGTCAACACCTCTGCATCGACAAAGGATCTTCGAGAATGTAGAGAGCTTCAAGTAATATTTAGTTTAATATATAATATTTACCATAGATCAAAGAATTCTTTAAAAGGTGAAATTAAGCAATTGTAAATTTTATAATCATGAAACCCAATTTTATTTCTACAGGATGTCCTACAGATGCATTGTATCAGCACCCGCTACAGTTTCCAGATAATGAAGTGTGTAGGAGAGAATCCCTGTCCATACTGCACCATGAATCCAGCCAGACTACCTGATGATGTACTTACTGGTCTTTCATTTCTTCCATGTCCAGTACCAGATGACAGTGGTGTTCATTATAAAACTTTTCAAGAGGTATGAACATTAATTTTATTAAAATTAAATTATTCTATATACCTTGTATAATATCTTTTAATTTAAAGGGAATCATCATATGCATTTATGAATTTTATTTCGCATGATGTTGACATTACAATTCTATCAAAAAATAATTTTGTATGCAAACTTAGTTAAAACTAAATTGTTTAGGTGTATGGAAAGAAGGTGGATGACAGTCATCGTCCATCATCCAATCAGAATTCTGACTTCAGTGAGGAGGCACAGAATGCGGATAAACAGAATCGTGACACATTAAAAACGCAGAAAGCAAAAGATATCATCCCCTGTGGCGAATGTGGAAAACCCAGACTATTTCTTCTCCCCTAGGGTGCCTCTGTCTCAAATGAGATGATACGGTTACCGCGTGGTTCATAGATAAGTTAGCGTGGTTCGGAATCAGACGTAAATTCAGTTTCTTTTGTTTTAATTGGAATTAGTTAAAAGTTTTGTGATTTGTGACTTTGTGATATACATTGTATATGTCAACAACATTTATGTCTTTTATGACATTATATAGCGTATAGACGCTGAATTTGCGTATAGACGCATTTTACAAAAACTGTATATACAGTAAAAATGAGTGTAAACTCGGAGTGTCAGCCTGTTGAAAAGTCCCTCAGTGAACAAAAAGGTGAGGGAGGAAAAGACAATGCATCCATCATCAATATGATGAAAGAGATGCAAAAGAACATTTTGTCACTTACAACTACTGTGAGCGAGTTACAAGAGAACAAGGGAAAGAAGCGCAAGATCCAAGAATCGGATGAAAAACCTTGTACATCTAAGTCGCGCGTAGAATTAAGTGACGTTTCTGATGAAGAGAGAGACGAGTTTGATGACATTTTAAACGAGACAAATGAAGACATGGACACTGATTGTGATCATTTGCTTGATGAGCTGGCCGAATGTTTTGGCTCAGAGGATAAGTGTGGCGAAGCAATACACGAAAAACTCGCCAAAGTAACAAATGATGGCGTTCGAACGGTAGTAGACTCTGACAAAATAAAGGAAGTGAGCGACAAATATAACCGACCTAAAAATGTGCAGAATCTTGTCACTCCAAAATTAAATGAGGAAATCCGAGCTCATTTGAGCCGCAAAGTCCGAGGCCAAGACATTCGGATACAAAGAACCCAGACACTTGTCGGAAAAGCCATTGTCCCGCAACTTCAACAAATTAATTTGCTGCTAAATGCAAAACAAAAAGGAGAGACACCCTCCACGAAAGAGCTCACTACCTTAGCAATGGACAGTCTGAAACTTATGACTTATGTCTATTGCGACCTGTCAAACAGGAGAAGAGAACTAATAATTCAACCCGAGAAGAACGAAGAATTCCGGGCATTGTGTTCTAACGAATATCCTGTCACCGACAAGTTATTTGGTGACGACCTTGGTAAAAAAGTTGAGGACATCTTAAAGGCCAACAAAGTGGGATCCAAAATATCGGGATTTAACAAGTTTGACAAGCGCGGAAATTATAACCGCAAACAGCATGGGCACATGCAGAAATCATCCAATTATGGAAACTACAAGGCCAGTAATTTTTTAGGCCAACGCTGGGGATCAAACTACAAAAAGAGAACGGCTCCAGCCAACAAACAGAGGAAGCAATAGCTCCTACAGAACATGCAGATAGAAATGTGAGTAGATTTCAAAACACTTCCGAAAATTTTTCAGCGGGAAAAATATCAAACTATTTTGGAAATTGGAAGTTAATCACGAGTGACACTAATATTCTTAGCTTTGTTAATGGCTACTCGATTGAATTTGACTCAGATCCCTCACAGACTTTTATTCCAAAACCAATCAAATTGAACGACACAGATTCAGTTATAATAGACAATGAAATTGGTGAGCTTTTAAAAAAGGGAATTATTGAACTCGTCGCTACAGGTGATGACAATGATGAATTTATATCAAACATTTTTGTGAGACCAAAGAAAAATGGAAAATTTAGAGTAATTCTCAATTTAAAACAATTAAACCAATTTATAGAATATCAACATTTCAAAATGGAAACATTTACGGCAGCCTTAGGACTTGTGTCGGAAAATTGTTTTTTCGGTTCAATAGATCTGCAGGACGCATATTATTCATGTCCTGTTGATGAAAATGATAGGAAATATCTAAGATTTTATTGGAAGGGATCAAAATATCAATACACGTGTCTTGCCATGGGTTTAGCATCAGCCCCGAGAATTTTTACTAAAATGTTGAAACCGGCTTTTTCTACTTTACGGAAACGAGGACACACCAATGTAGCTTACATTGACGATTCGTTATTAATCAGTAAAACATATTCTGAGTGTAAGGATAATATTTCAGAAACAGCAAATCTTCTTGATAGTCTTGGGTTGACAATTAACATTGAGAAATCTGTGTTTACACCAACAAAATCTATTCAGTTCCTTGGATTTGTGATAAATTCTGAATTAATGTCAGTTACTTTAACTAAGGAGCGTGCTGATTCGATAAGAGAAAAATGCCAAGAAATCCTTAATCTGCATAAAGTAACGATAAGAGAGTTGTCACAGTTAATTGGCAAATTAGTGTCAAGTGAACCCGGGGTCCGTTATGCACCACTGTACTACAAAGTGCTGGAAATCGAAAAAGATAAATTTTTAAAAGCAAATGCCGGTAATTTTGAGGCAAAAATTTATATATCTGTGACAAGCAAAGAAACTATTGAATGGTGGATCAAAAATGTCAATAAATTTCCGCGACTCCTTAACATTGACAATCCCAGTGTAGTTATAAAAACAGATAGCTCTCTAACGGGCTGGGGTGCTTTCAATGAAACTACCGGAGAGGGATGTCAGGGAGAATGGTCAGCAGAGGAAAAAGAACATCATATTAATTACTTAGAACTCAAAGCAGGATTTATTGCGCTAACAAAGTTTTGTAATGATTTTCATGATAGTCATGTTAAACTCTATATGGACAACACAGTAGCGGTCACATACATTTCAAAAATGCATAGGCGTAGTCACAGGGGGGGCAGCGGGGGCACTAGCCCC
>NW_026935784.1:5000-66871 GCF_032062105.1 Saccostrea cuccullata | reverse complement strand
ATATCACACATATTTAGAATCAAAACAAGGATTAATCTTTTGTAGATTCCCCCTTTTTCTCTCATTACATTCCTTATAGATCACCATTTAGTAAGTCTGAATTCCATGGGTAACATACATAATGAATTATGACATTATATCATAATCTATACAAAAGGACTTATGTTATGGGTCAGAATTACCCAAAATGCCAGCAAAGATCAATCACACAGTTTAAACTTAACAATAATTTATTTACAGTAATATACAAAACATTAATTACAAACTTAGCAAAAATCTAAAAATACATACATCAGAGTGTCCGTTGCTGCACACAATGTCCCAGTGAAATTATATCCCAGTAACACCTCAATGATGCTTATACGACAATGTCTCCCTAGGCATCGAATGGACAGGGTATTTATACAATATTATAAATCTAGAATATTCTAGAAGTTGTAAGTACATGATATTACTGGAAAGTTCTGGACATACACAAAGTTCAAGAATGTTCTAGAAAATTACCGAACATGTTGACCACTCTGGAATGTTCAAGAAACTTAATGTTACTAATAATATACATGATGAAACAATACACATCTCACAACACCTCCCCCCTTAAAAAGTTTGAATGTCAATGAAAACTTATCTTGTTAAAACATATGTACATTAATACAAAATCTAATTTGTTCATGATACTCTGGACAAGGCATCTGCAATAACATTGTCTTTGCCTTTGATATGCTTAATTGTTATGTTGTATTCTTGTAACAACAAACTCCATCTAGTCAGTCTTTGATTCTTGTTTGACAATTTATGCAAAAATGTCAGGGGGTTGTGATCCGTATATACAAGAATTGGATGCAAAGTAACATTTAGATAAACATCAAAATGTTGTAAGGCTAACAACAAAGCAAGGCATTCCTTTTCAATGGTGGAATACTTTTGTTGACATTTTGTAAGTTTCTTTGAAAAATAAGAAACAACTCTATCTACCTTATCACTATGCTCTTGAAACAAAGCTGCCCCGATTCCAACATCACTAGCGTCAACAGTAAGCTTGAACTGCTTAGAAAAATCTGGAGTTGACAGAACTGGGTTGCTCATAAGGACAGATTTGATTTTATGAAAGGATTTTTCACAGTCCTTTGTCCATTCAAAGTTAACCCTCTTTTGTAAAAGATTTGTAAGTGGACTAACAACTGAGGAAAAATTTGGACAAAATTTTCTGTAAAACCCAGCCATGCCCAAAAACCTCATTAATTCTTTCTTGTTTGTAGGAATCGGGAACTTTGCAATAGCTTCCACTTTAGCCATAAGGGGTGTAACATAACCTTGACCTACTTTATGACCTAAATACTCTACATAAGCATGACAAAATTCGCTCGTCTCAAGATTCACAGTTAAGTTTGCTTTAGCTAAAATGTCAAATAAAGCACGCATGATTCGGAGATGTTCATCCCATGTGTCGCTGTATATGACGACATCATCAATGTAGGCCTCGCATCCCTCAAGGTCTTGAAGAAGGGAGTGAATCATCCTTTGGAATGTAGCCGGTGCGTTTTTCATGCCAAAAGGCATTACTTTATACTGGTAAAGTCCATCTGGTGTAGCAAAAGCAGATATTTCTTTTGCTCTTTCTGTTAACGGCACTTGCCAGTATCCTTTCAACAGGTCAAATTTACTGACAAATTTGGCGTTTCCAATGCTGTCAATACAGTCATCAATTCTAGGTATTGGATATGAATCAGTTTTGGTAACAGAATTCACCTTTCTAAAGTCTGTACATAATCGCTAGGAACCGTCCTGTTTTGGTACAAGAATACACGGTGAGCTCCAATTACTTTTACTAGGTTCAACAATGTCATTGTCCAACATATACTGCACTTCCCTTCTTAGGTACTGCAATTTTATTGGATTGAGACGGTACGGATGTTGTTTGATAGGCATGGCGTCGTCAACTATAATATCATGACAAGCTGCATTAGTTTTCTTTGGAACATCCGAGAAGATTTGATGATACTCCTTCATCAAGTTTTTAACTTGTTCTTTTTGGTGAATGTTCAAATGTCCAAGTTTGGCATCAAAATCAGCCAAAATTTCTGAGTTTTTCAAGCGGACACTCTGATTACAATCTTTCTCATTCATCTCTACACTCGTATCACTCTCAATACAATTTTGAACAGTCTTAGCATTGGCTAAAGTGGAAACTGGTTTTACAGAATTTCGGTCACACCTTTCAAAATACTCTTTTAACATGTTAATGTGACAAACCCGTTTCTCTTTACGTCGACCTGGTGTCTTAACTACATAGTTTACATCACTAATCTTGCTTTCAATTTCTTAAGGGCCATAAAATCTGGACTGTAAAGGATGACCAGGAATAGGTAAAAATACAAGAACCTGATCACCTGGCTTAAACACCCTATTTCTGGCATCTTTGTCATACCACATTTTCATTTTCATCTGAGAACTCTTCAAATTTTCTTGTGCTAATTTACAAGCATTGTAAAGTTTTTCTTTGAAATCAGACACATAATCTAAAAGATTAAGATCACTAGTCTCAGTCAGCCACTTTTCCTTCAACAATTTCAAAGGACCTCTAACTGTGTGACCGAACACCAATTCAAAAGGACTAAACCCAAGAGACTCCTGGACTGCTTCTCGTGCAGCAAATAGTACAAGATGAACCCCTTCGTCCCAGTCTTTCTCATACTGGTAACAATAGGTCTTCAGCATTGTTTTTAGGGTTTGATGAAAACGTTCTAGCGCTCCCTGGGACTCAGGATGATAAGCAGTTGATCTATATTGCCTTATACCCAACTCATGCATGACTTGCTGGAACAACCCCGACATAAAATTTGAGCCTTGATCCGACTGAATTGCCTTGGGTGCTCCTGACAAACTGAAGAACTTGGTTAGGGCCTTCACTATGCTCTTTGCCTTTATATTCCTAAGAGGTATGGCTTCAGGAAATCGAGTGGATGTACACATAATGGTAAGTAAATACTGGTTTCCAGATCTAGTCCAGGCAAAGGTCCTACACAATCCACCAACACTCGACTAAACGGTTCTTCAAAAGCTGGAATGGGTTGGAGAGGAGGAGATGGTATCTTCTGATTTGGTTTACCTACCATCTGACAGACATGGCATGACTTGCAAAACTTTGAAACATCCTTTCTTAGCTTAGGCCAATAAAAATGACTCAAAATCCTGTTATAAGTCTTACTGATACCTAAATGACCAGCCATAGGCGTATCGTGAGCTAAACTCAGGACATCTCGAAGATAAGCAGCTGGGACCACTATCTGGTGAACAACACGCCACACTTCATCTGGGGAAGCGTCAGGTGGTCGCCATTTTCGCATAAGGATGCCATCTTTCATATAGAAGCATTCTCCAACTTTAGTAGCCTCTTCTGGTGGAAGTGCCCTCTTACTAAGTTGAATGATATCTGGGTCTTTATGTTGTTCAGAGAGTAAACGTTCTCGGCTGAGGATGTCCTTGCCTTGGCTAACTAGTGGATGCAACTCATCATCCTCACCACCAAATTTTGGTAAAAGTTCTTTCTTCCTTGCTCCTTGATATTGTGTGGTTCCATGCTTGTTTGAGTGCCATCAAGGTCAGATAAGAAAGTGTCATTCAAATCAATATCAACAGAGGAATTCGTCTCGTCAAAGGCTTGAGTATGGTCTGCCTCCATTTCTCTGTTCTTCTGGCCATCGCTCTAGTAACAGCACAGGCTGGATAAATGTCATCATCTTCATCATCGCACATAACATCTGGAGTGATTTTCTCACAAACTATAGGATCTGGTACAACTTTTCCACCAGCTAAATCGTTGCCTAGCAACAAAGAAATGCCTGGAACGGGAAGAGTAGGTCGAACACCTACGATAACAGGTCCAGTAACTAAATCTGACTTCAAACTAATTCTATGCAGGGGAACATCAATGACGCCTAGCTCCACACCCTGTAATAAAACTGACCCACCAGTAGAAGTCTGCTCAGACAAAGGAAGCACGCCCTCTAACAATAACGTCTGTGCAGCACCAGTATTTCTCAAAATCTGGACAGGTTTAATTTCGCTAGAGTCACCGAGTGAAACAAATCCCTGAGACATAAAGGGCTTATAATCCTCCATAGAATCAATAGAACTGGACTGTGAACCCTGGACATCAGGAGTGTCAGAACAAATCGAAACTAAGGCTTCTCTATCACCTCGAACTGCCGCACAAGCGTGTGGTTGAGTTTTATCAAAATCATTTTTTCTCTTAAGTTTAAAGCATTCACTGATCAGATGACCTTTTTTCTTACAATAACTACAAGTAGGAAGCGACCCTATTCCAGAAGATCCTTCAAAACGTCCTGGACCGGACTTAGAACCACCTTGGGATGGAGACTGGGAACTTGTGAAAGACTGAGACCTTGAACCACTCTTTTTATATGTGTCTGAATTGGTAGAATTACTGCTAGTCTGAGATCTTGATACAAAATTCTTTTTATGAGACAGAGCATAAGTATCAGATATGACTGCTGCCTCTTCAAGAGTTTTCACATTCTTATCTTCTAAATGTGTTTTCAAATCTTGAGAAACACATTCCTTAAACTCTTCTACCAGGATGACTTGGCGCAAATTAGCAAAAGTTTTATCAAGTTTCTTAGATCTAAACCAGTGATCGAATAAATCTTCTTTCTCTCGTGAAAATTCAACAAATGTTTGGTTATCAAACTTCCTATACTTTCTGAATTTTTGTCTATATGCTTCAGGTACTAATTCATATGCTTTTAATATTGCTGCCTTGACCTTCTCATAGTCTGAACTCTCAGCTACCCCTAGTGCAGAGTACACCTCAGCTGCTTTGCCAACCAGTACACTTTGTAACATCGTTGACCAAACATTTTGTGCCATTTAAGATTCTCTGCGACTTTTTCAAATTGGGGAAAATATTTGTCTACAGATTTTTCTTGAAATTTTGGAACTAATCTGATATTTTTTGCTGCGTCAAATTCAGTTTTGACAACTGACGGTTCTTTATGGTTTTGTAATTTTAATTTCTCTAATTCAAAGTTCATTGCACGCTCTTCTCTTTCTGCTGCTAATTTGTCTAATTCAAATTTTCGTTCACGCTCTCGTTCTTCTCTCTCTCTTTCTCGCTCCTCTCTTTCTCTTATTCGATCTTCTCTTTCTAATTTTTCTCTTTCAAATCGCATTTTCTCTAACTCTAATTGAAACTGATATTCTGCCATTTTAAAAGAGCCTAACTCTGAGTTATCTGTATATTCTGGAAGATCATATTTTTCAAAGACGTTTTCTTCTACTAGTTTGTTTGCAACCTTAATTCTAATGTCTTGCTTTCTCTGAGAGGATTTAACATCTAACCCAAAATGCAAACCTAATGCGATCAAGTCATCCTTCTTTAACGTATCAAAAACCTGGACACTTGGTGAACTAAGAAAGTCTGTGACCGAAAACACCATGTTGATTTCTGCTGGCTTATAATTAAATTTAATGGTTCAATAAACAAAATTCTGACAATAAACTGCAAAAGTGCAAAAAATTCTTTATCCCGGACGAGCCCCCAATTCTGTTATGGGTCAGAATTACCCAAAATGCCAGCAAAGATCAATCACACAGTTTAAACTTAACAATAATTTATTTACAGTAATATACAAAACATTAATTACAAACTTAGCAAAAATCTAAAAATACATACATCAGAGTGTCCGTTGCTGCACACAATGTCCCAGTGAAATTATATCCCAGTAACACCTCAATGATGCTTATACGACAATGTCTCCCTAGGCATCGAATGGACAGGGTATTTATACAATATTATAAATCTAGAATATTCTAGAAGTTGTAAGTACATGATATTACTGGAAAGTTCTGGACATACACAAAGTTCAAGAATGTTCTAGAAAATTACCGAACATGTTGACCACTCTGGAATGTTCAAGAAACTTAATGTTACTAATAATATACATGATGAAACAATACACATCTCACAACACTTATTAATATTCTGAAGATCCCTTAATCATGTGTTAATATATTTTAGACAAAATAAGACTGTGCTTATATGAATGTTAGAGATATTAGATCACATAAGTATTACACAGTAAAAAAATTAAACCATATAATCATGGTTAAATGCAAAGATGACCATCATAGGAAATGTAAACAAAACAAAGACAAACTTACCAGAATTATCCAACTATATGTCCAATAAGCCTATCCATTAAATAATCCAGTGAAACAACATCTTAGCTGATCCTGAAAAAAAGCATACAATATTCAGTAATACTCAATTTAACCTCATTTTACAAAGGAAGTAAAGCAATAATTGACAGACAAACAGGACAGAAATGTAAAAGATACCATATGTATTTTACTAAACTTTAGTAAACATTTTTTCTGATTTAAATTCAATCATGGAATGACCCATCATAGTAATATTAAATACACTCTGGGTTACATGCAAATTATACCTTACATGAACTGAGAATAAATACCCCATTTACATTCATATAAAGTGAATTGTACATAACTAATTGCTCTTTTAACTGATGTCTCCATAAGTATGTCAGAATATTCAGGGTGTACAAATCATGCATATTCACTTTTAAAGTACTCAATATATATTTTACATGTTGATGTTTGAAATCACTGACTAAATAAAATACATACATGTATATACATGAAGGTTTAAAAAAAAGGGGGGGGGGGGCACATGTATATAGATTTACAGAGATGCTCAGACTGAGTTTTTCCCACTTTCATTGGGCCACTGTTGCACCAGAATGTAAAAATATGAGTGACAAATAAGGCAAAAGATTATGTATATTTCATTAAAAAAGATTTGAGATAAAAGATTCATTGGCATAATATGATCTGATTGATTATCTCCATATCCGTCTTTTGGTCACTGTGATTAAAGATTCATAGAAATATTAGAAATAACAACTGAGAATATCACTTTAGTTGTTTTAAAAGCATGTATCAGTATTTTATAAGATATGCTACGAGTCTCCTCATAAGAATTTTTAGAATACTGATCCGATAAAAGGAATGTGAGACAATATGATAATAACTCATGCAAAAAAGATTTATAAGCATTTTGAGGATCTTTTAGTGTCCTAGTGTATTTCAGGGTAAACAATGGCAGTGTTAATATGAATGTTCTAAACATTAGGTATATAACACAGTAATATTGGATCAATACAAAGATGACCTTCATAGAAAATGTATAAAGAAAAGTTTGTTAAAACTTACCATGTTTATACTCAGTATATAGTAATATTCATTAAATAATCCAGTGAACTGATATCTAGCCTGATCCAGGATTCAGCTGTTCAGAACTTTCTTGGAAGAAAAACGGTAGAAAATCAGTTTTGGTACTGAAATCCATAGGACCATACTGTTATTACATGAAGTCTCAAGCGCTGTGAAAGTCTGTGTTATTATGTCCAAATAAGCAGCCATCGCGGCTTGTGAAGGACTAACATGACGTCGCTGCCAAGTTTATGACGTCACAATGCATAGCTAAGCTCGCTGACTAGATAGTTTATAGAAAGATAAGTCCAACCTATTTTTGCATACGACCCTTTTTTTTTGCAAACGGTCCTTACAGATCCAACAGGTAAAAAAAAGATGATGCATCAGGTATAAAAAGAAAAGGCCCAGAAGAAGAAGGTGTTATTTTTTATTGTTTTTTCAGTAAAAAACCAGTTTGAACTGGTTAGACTAGGTTGTCTAGACTGTGAAAGCATGCGTGACGTCATAATGACATTCATTCGAGTCGCTGCCAAAAAATCGTAGTACTAACGTATATAGTATAATGTAAACACACAGTGTAAACATTCCGTATTTAGGATCTATATGTAATGAATTGACCCCCACCTATCCCCCAACCCCAAGGATTGTACTGAGTTGACCCCCCTTATCCTCCCAACCAATCAGAATCCACCATTTTTTTGAACCTCATTTGCATAATGTCCTAGATATTGACCAGGCTATCGCTTCCGGCTAGGGACATTTCCGCCCACTTCCACTTCCGCAGGTAAACATCATAGAGACATCATAGATGATTATCAGAGTGTATATATCACAATCTTGACCATAAGGTCAATTTAAATGGTCAAAGGCACAACAAATGAAAGTGAAAACTTTTTTTTTTTTTTTATCAGAATACATAATTTTGTAATAAACAAACACTGGAAAGTTACTCTCATAATGAGCCTTAATGTCTTCCAAGAGTTCAGTTTGGACTTCCTCCATTAATCCTTGTATCTTGTAATCCTTGTATCTCCAATGATTTTGTGGGCTAAAAAGCATGTGTCTTTAACAATCTTTTTTTTTTCCTGACAACTGTTTTCTCTTATCATCTATAAACTTGACTTCTTCTCTAGTCAAAGGTCTTTCAGGGTAATCCAAGTAATTCTCACCCTCTTTTGGTAATAAATGGTTATATTCTTCATTGGCTTCTTCTGCAATCAAGGGTCTTTCTATGTAATCTCTGACAACATTAGGATCACCCTTTTCTGGACATAATTGGTTATATTCTTCTTGAGAAATGATCTCGATAGTGCCATCTTTTTTTATTTTAACTGGTATACCTCTGTCTACATCTTTCTCTGAAAGAATTCTCTCTCCGAACTGAATTTTACTCATTCCTTTACTCTTTTCTTTACTAGAGGTGTTACCCATGGTTAATATGAAAAGTCAAAATCTTATGTTACAACTTGTTTTTATACCTTTCTGTCTATATTTAGAATTCCATCAAGCTTATATTACATTACAATTTTGTTTCTCAACTAAGACATTATTTTTTTTTTTTATTTTTTCAGGATTCTCTAGTGAGAGGTTATGGAAATGATCTATGTCTACTCTTAGAATGGTGAAAGACTCTCAGATTATGCAAAAACTAACAGAATATCCTCTCTTGGAACACTGAAACAAGAAAACCAAACTTAAGAGGATGGAGGATTTAAGAAGAACATAAATATGATTTCCATCGAATTTAACCAGTACGATCATAGACTGTGGTTTATACAGGATGACAAAGAAAGGACCCAGGATTGTATGTTTCACTGTCAGACACTGACTATGGATAAAGTGTAATCATTTATCAAACTGAGATCTAGTCAAATCAAGTATTGAAAATATGATTTTCTGATAGCATGAGCTCTTTAAAAACTATTTCTCACGGACCTCAAAGTATCTGAATGTGACCTTTATTTTTACCAATTCATATTGAAGACTGTTGTTATGTATGGGAATTACACATTTAAACCTTTTATTTTTCATCTAATTTTTACAACCCCCTAGAAATTACACAGATATCCAGATGCTGGATTTAATGGTATTATTTAACTTTCCTGGAATTGTAAATATATTTTGTTTGTGTATGTATCATGTTTAATTTTGAATTTAAAATTTGTCTCAATAGGACCCCCATAAAGATGTAAGTGACCCATAATCTGTGATGCAATAATATCTTGAATATTTGTTGTCATCCCATATACTTCATACTTACTACATGAAGACTGATTGGAGGAATACACTTTGTTGTTTGGGACACTTTATCAAGGTCAAAGCATGAGATTATTGAGAAGACTACTTTGACAATAATTTGTAACTTACAAACTTCACATCATAAGTACATAAATGAAGAATGAATAGGATGAATAAGAGATTTCTTAAGAAATCTTGGATCATGTTTCTCCTGAATAAAAACCAGTTACTGAGATAACTGATATGAGTCTTGCAATAACTTCAACATTTTGTAATAAGTATAGAAAAATATGATTTTCTGATAGCATGGGCTCTTTAAAAATTAATTCTCACGGACTTCAGAGTATTTAAATGTGACTTTTATTTTTTGCCAATTCATATTGAAGACAGTTGTTATGTATGAGAAGTATACATTTAAACCTTTTATTTTGCATCTTATTTCTATAACCCCCTAGAAATTACACAGATATTCAGATGCTAGATTTAATGTAATTATTACTTTCCTGGAATTGTAAATATATTGTATTTGTGTATATATGTATGTGTATTGTACCCTATTTTTAAATTTAAAACTTGAAATATGATAAAGGTCCCTTAGTATCCCACATCAAGATGCAGTTACCCAGTAATCTGTGATGCAATATCTTGAATATTTTTATCATCTCATATACTTCATGCTTACTACACATAACAGCTTATAGTAATACACATAGTTTTAAAGGACACATTTGTCAAGGTCAAAGCATGCGATTATTGAGATAACTACTTTTGAAAATAATTTGTAACCTACAAACTTCACATCATAAGTTAAGAATGAATCGGAGATTTTCTATAGATTTTAAGATCATTTTTCTTCTGGGTAAAAGTCAGTTGGTAAGATTACTAATATGAGCTTTGTAATGTTGAAACTTTAACATTTTGTTATATCCTAGAGACTTTATATCTGTTATATTGGGTGACATGGCATATTCTTTGGAAAGAATTGGAAATGTAAATCAAATGCACAACAAGGATGTTTAAAGACTATTACTATGTAATACCTAAGAATTCTGTAAAAAATCTTATTATCACTGCATAGATAAAGACTGGTTGGAATAATATAAGTTTTGAACTAAGGTTAAGGGGAAAAACCCATTCATAAATAGATCTGCATGGGGAAGACTCCTCTAGATCTTCATTCAAAAGTAAAGAAAGTATTTTTTTTTTAAGTTTGAATGATTGAATGGCAGCATACCATTTGCTTATGAATTTAAAATGAATCCAAACATATACATCTTTAGATGATAACTGTAGAATTTTTTCAATTCCTGGACTTTCTGTCTTGATATTTTCCTTTATTTTCTGTAAAATTTAATGATTGTCTTTTTTAGTTTAGTTGCATTAGTTTCTTTTTGGCATGTAAAAATGACATCATCCAATTTGAAAGAAGTTCATCTACATTTTATATTTAGGAGAGAATTTTTCATCAAAGGTTTCATTTTTGTTTATATGGAATGCTAAGTTCTGTTGATTTCCCTTTTTCCTACTAAAGACATACCAGTAGAGTAGTAAATGTACATGATGTGTCAGCAAAGCATGCGGAAACCTGATGACTTTATCATTTCTGATTAAATCAAATTATGAGTTTCATCTTTGTTACATTGTAATAATTCCTAAATAGGACACACACCAGAACTCTTAAAATGATCTCTACTGTTTTAACTGAGCATCAGGCTTTAACAGTACATAACTATTCCAAATGATTTTTGGACGCTTTTGTATCAAAAAGACAAAACAGTTGGTTCACAGATGTTCCAAAGAAAAACAGCCACAAAGAAATGATTTATTATGTTCTTTGATTGATTCATGTAAAATATATTTTAAAAAGTATACTCTAACATTTATCTTTTGCATAAATAACTTTTTGTGGAGAATTTTTCATAACTTTAAAAAAGTAGTCTTATTGTGTAGTATGGTTAGCTTAAAATCTTGTAGACTTTAAAGTTTTACATGACCTGTCACACATCTTACATGTGTAACCATTTCATTTCAGGGTATTCAGCATATATTGTGCTTTTGTCTTAATTTTGTTTGCTTATGTAATCAATAATTTGAGAATACTCAAATTAGGAAATGTATGGGAGAATAGGCAAGAAGATCAGGGTTAAAAATATTTTTACTACAAAGGAGTTAATCTATTATTTAATCTATAAGTACATTCAGTCTATACATTTCATTTGGGTATGAAATAAACTTACATTTGAGCATTTTAAGACAATTGTAAATATTACTTTAATCTGTTTAAAAAAAAAAAATGACGAGATTCACTGTCAGCATGTTATTTCCTATAAAATAAAAAGAAAACAAACAATTTTATTTGAGTCAGTTTTTCTTTAAATGTAAATAAGAAGCATTGGAAGTTGGGAATATTTCACAAAGTTGATTGAATATAATACTCACTAGGACAGTTGGAGTATTATGATTTTACCCTAAAGGACACCAGTTTAAATTTCAATATACAAATCATGATTAGTCATGGAGTATAAAGTTTACACTTGCCAAAAAGTAAAGGGTATCTCTATTCAGGGTCAATCCAAAGGAATGAAAACAATGTTTCTTTCTATGTATCAAATTTGAAGGATTTCTTGCAATAATTTCACTGTGTTCCTGTTCTGTTTTCTTTCATTTGACATAATTTATTTACTTCTCGTATTCTGATTGAACAGGTTAGGGTTATCCATAAATAGAAAGAAAACAGAACAGGAACACAGTGAAATTATTGCAAGAAATCCTTCAAATTTGATACATAGAAAGAAACATTGTTTTCATTCCTTTGGATTGACCCTGAATAGAGATACCCTTTACTTTTTGGCAAGTGTAAACTTTATACTCCATGACTAATCATGATTTGTATATTGAAATTTAAACTGGTGTCCTTTAGGGTAAAATCATAATACTCCAACTGTCCTAGTGAGTATTATATTCAATCAACTTTGTGAAATATTCCCAACTTCCAATGCTTCTTATTTACATTTAAAGAAAAACTGACTCAAATAAAATTGTTTGTTTTCTTTTTATTTTATAGGAAATAACATGCTGACAGTGAATCTCGTCATTTTTTTTTAAAACAGATTAAAGTAATATTTACAATTGTCTTAAAATGCTCAAATGTAAGTTTATTTCATACCCAAATGAAATGTATAGACTGAATGTACTTATATATTAAATAATAGATTAACCCCTTTGTAGTAAAAAATTTTTTAACCCTGATTTTCTTGCCTATTCTCTCTTACATTTCCTAATTTGAGTATTCTCAAATTATTGATTACATAAGCAAATAAATTTAAGAGAAAACCACAATATATGCTGAATACCCTGAAATGAAATGGTTACACATGTAAGATGTGTGACAGGTCATGTAAAACTTTAAAGTCTACAAGATTTTAAGCTAACCATACTACACAATAAGACTACTTTTTTAAAGTTATGAAAAATTCTCCACAAAAAGTTATTTATGCAAAAGATAAATGTTAGAGTATACTTTTTAAAATATATTTTACATGAATCAATCAAAGAACATAATAAATCATTTCTTTGTGGCTGTTTTTCTTTGGAACATCTGTGAACCAACTGTTTTGTCTTTTTGATACAAAAGCGTCCAAAAATCATTTGGAATAGTTATGTACTGTTAAAGCCTGATGCTCAGTTAAAACAGTAGAGATCATTTTAAGAGTTCTGTGTGTGTCCTATTTAGGAATTATTACAATGTAACAAAGATGAAACTCATAATTTGATTTAATCAGAAATGATAAAGTCATCAGGTTTCCGCATGCTTTGCTGACACATCATGTACATTTACTACTCTACTGGTATGTCTTTAGTAGGAAAAAGGGAAATCAACAGAACTTAGCATTCCATATAAACAAAAATGAAACCTTTGATGAAAAATTCTCTCCTAAATATAAAATGTAGATGAACTTCTTTCAAATTGGATGATGTCATTTTTACATGCCAAAAAGAAACTAATGCAACTAAACTAAAAAAGACAATCATTAAATTTTACAGAAAATAAAGGAAAATATCAAGACAGAAAGTCCAGGATTTGAAAAAATTCTACAGTTATCATCTAAAGATGTATATGTTTGGATTCATTTTAAATTCATAAGCAAAATGATATGCTGCCATTCAATCTTTCAAACTTAAAAAAAAAAAATACTTTCTTTACTTTTGAATGAAGATCTAGAGGAGTCTTCCCCATGCAGATCTATTTATGAATGGGTTTTTCCACTTAACCTTAGTTCAAAACTTATCTTATTCCAACCAGTCTTTATCTATGCAGTGATAATAAGATTTTTTACAGAATTCTTAGGTATTACATAGTAATAGTCTTTAAACATCCTTGTTGTGCATTTGATTTACATTTCCAATTCTTTCCAAAGAATATGCCATGTCACCCAATATAACAGATATAAAGTCTCTAGGATATAACAAAATGTTAAAGTTTCAACATTACAAAGCTCATATTAGTAATCTTACCAACTGACTTTTACCCAGAAGAAAAATGATCTTAAAATCTATAGAAAATCTCCGATTCATTCTTAACTTATGATGTGAAGTTTGTAGGTTACAAATTATTTTCAAAAGTAGTTATCTCAATAATCGCATGCTTTGACCTTGACAAATGTGTCCTTTAAAACTATGTGTATTACTATAAGCTGTTATGTGTAGTAAGCATGAAGTATATGAGATGATAAAAATATTCAAGATATTGCATCACAGATTACTGGGTAACTGCATCTTGATGTGGGATACTAAGGGACCTTTATCATATTTCAAGTTTTAAATTTAAAAATAGGGTATAATACACATACATATATACACAAATACAATATATTTACAATTCCAGGAAAGTAATAATTACATTAAATCTAGCATCTGAATATCTGTGTAATTTCTAGGGGGTTATAGAAATAAGATGCAAAATAAAAGGTTTAAATGTATACTTCTCATACATAACAACTGTCTTCAATATGAATTGGCAAAAAATAAAAGTCACATTTAAATACTCTGAAGTCCGTGAGAATTAATTTTTAAAGAGCCCATGCTATCAGAAAATCATATTTTCTATACTTATTACAAAATGTTGAAGTTATTGCAAGACTCATATCAGTTATCTCAGTAACTGGTTTTTATTCAGGAGAAACATGATCCAAGATTTCTTAAGAAATCTCTTATTCATCCTATTCATTCTTCATTTATGTACTTATGATGTGAAGTTTGTAAGTTACAAATTATTGTCAAAGTAGTCTTCTCAATAATTTCATGCTTTGACCTTGATAAAGTGTCCCAAACAACAAAGTGTATTCCTCCAATCAGTCTTCATGTAGTAAGTATGAAGTATATGGGATGACAACAAATATTCAAGATATTATTGCATCACAGATTATGGGTCACTTACATCTTTATGGGGTCCTATTGAGACAAATTTTAAATTCAAAATTAAACATGATACATACACAAACAGAATATATTTACAATTCCAGGAAAGTTAAATAATACCATTAAATCCAGCATCTGGATATCTGTGTAATTTCTAGGGGGTTGTAAAAATTAGATGAAAAATAAAAGGTTTAAATGTGTAATTCCCATACATAACAACAGTCTTCAATATGAATTGGTAAAAATAAAAGTCACATTCAGATACTTTGAGGTCCGTGAGAAATAGTTTTTAAAGAGCTCATGCTATCAGAAAATCATATTTTCAATACTTGATTTGACTAGATCTCAGTTTGATAAATGATTACACTTTATCCATAGTCAGTGTCTGACAGTGAAACATACAATCCTGGGTCCTTTCTTTGTCATCCTGTATAAGCCACAGTCTATGATTGTACTGGTTAAATTCGATGGAAATCATATTTATGTTCTTCTTAAATCCTCCATCCTCTTAAAGTTGGTTTTCTTGTTTCAGTGTTCCAAGAGAGGATATTCTGTTAGTCTTTTGCATAATCTGAGAGTCTTTCACCATTCTAAGAGTAGACATAGATCATTTCCATAACCTCTCACTAGAGAATCCTGAAAAAATAAAAAAAAAATAATGTCTTAGTTGAAAAAAAAAATTGTAATGTAATATAAGCTTGATGGAATTCTACATATAGACAAAAAGGGTATAAAAACAAGTTGTAACATAAGATTTTGACTTTTCATATTAACCATGGGTAACACCTCTAGTAAAGAAAAGAGTAAAGGAATGAGTAAAATTCAGTTCGGAGAGAGAATTCTTTCAGAGAAAGATGTAGACAGAGGTATACCAGTTAAAATAAAAAAGATGGCACTATTGAGATCATTTCTCAAGAAGAATATAACCAATTATGTCCAGAAAAGGGTGATCCTAATGTTGTCAGAGATTACATAGAAAGACCCTTGATTGCAGAAGAAGCCAATGAAGAATATAACCATTTATTACCAAAAGAGGGTGAGAATTACTTGGATTACCCTGAAAGACCTTTGACTAGAGAAGAAGTCAAGTTTATAGATGATAAGAGAAAACAGTTGTCAGAAAAAAAAAAGATTGTTAAAGACACATGATTTTTAGCCCACAAAATCATTGGAGATACAAGGATTACAAGATACAAGGATTAATGGAGGAAGTCCAAACTGAACTCTTGGAAGACATTAAGGCTCATTATGAGAGTAACTTTCCAGTGTTTGTTTATTACAAAATTATGTATTCTGATAAAAAAAAAAGTTTTCACTTTCATTTGTTGTGCCTTTGACCATTTAAATTGACCTTATGGTCAAGATTGTGATATATACACTCTGATAATCATCTATGATGTCTCTATGATGTTTACCTCAAAAGATTGAATCAGGGTATTGGTGTTCAAAGAGCTGAAGAAACTATACAGACAGATCTAAGATGTTGGAAGCATACATATTAATGAGATTAAAGGAGATATAACACTAGATTATTAAAAAGAAAGAACAGAAACTCATAGAAATGATATTGAAAGTACCTTTTATGAGTATATTTAGAATCAAAACAAGGATAAACCTTTTGTAGATTCTTACTTTTTCTTTTATTACATTCCTTATAGATCACAATTTAGTAAGTCTGAATTCCATGGGTAACAGACATAATGAATTATGACATTATATCATAATTTATGCAAAAGGACTTATTAACAATATGAAGTTTCCTTAGTATATTTTAGACAAAATAAGCCTGTGCTTATATGAATGTTAGAGATATTAGATCACATAAGATTAGAATTACACAGTAATTAAATTAAACCATATAATCATGGTTAAATGCAAAGATGACCTTCATAGGAAATGTAAAAAAAAAACAAAGACAAACTTACCAGAATTATCCAATTATATGCCCAATTAAATAATCCAGTGAAACAACATCTTAGCTGATCCTGAAAAAAAGCATACAATATTCAGTGATGCACAAATTAACCTCATTTTACAAAGGAAGTAAAGCAACAATTGACAGACAAACAGGACAGAAATGTAAAAGATACCATATGTATTTTACCAAAATTTAGTAAACATTTTTTCTGATTTAAATTCAATCACAGAATGACCCATCATAGTAATATTAAATACACTCTGGGTTACATGCAAATTATACCTTACATGAACTGAGAATAAATACCCCATTTACATTCATATAAACTGAATTTTACATAACTAATTACTCTTTTAACTGATGTCACCATTAGTATGTCAGAATATTCAGGGTGAACAAATCATACATATTCACTTTTAAAGTACTCAATATATATTTTACATGTTGATGTTTGAAATCACTGACTAAATAAAATACATACATGTATATACATGAAGGTTTAAAAAAAGGGGGGCACACATGTTTATAGATTTACAGAGATGCTCAGACTGAGTTTTTTCCACTTTCATTGGGCCACTGTTGCACCAGAATGTAAAAATATGAGTGACAAATAAGGCAAAAGATTCTGTATATTTCATTAAAAAAGATTTGAGACAAAAGGTTCATTGACATAATATGATCTGATTGATTATCTCCATATCCTTCTTTTGGTCACTGTGATTAAAGATTCATAGAAATATTAGAAATAACAACTGAGAATATCACTTTAGTTGTTTTAAAAGCATGTATCAGTATTTTATAAGATATGCTAGGAGTCTCCTCATAAGAATATTTAGAATACTGATCCAATAAAAGGAATGTGAGACAATATGATCATAACTCATGCAAAAAAGATTTATCAACATTTTGAGGATCTTTTAGTGTCCTAGTGTATTTCAGGGTAAACAATGGCAGTGTTTGTATGAATGTTCTAAACATAAGGTATATAACACAGTAATAATGAATAAATACAAAGATGATCTTCATAGAAAATGTATAAAGAAAAGTTTGTTAAAACTTACCATGTAACCAGGTAACTCAGTAGAGTAATATTCATTAAATAATCCAGTGAAATAACATCTAGGCTGATCCAGGATTCAGCTGTTCAGAACTTTCTTGGAAGAAAAACGGTAGAAAATCAGTTTTGGTACTGAAATCCATAGGACCATACTGTTATTACATGAAGTCTCAAGCGCTGTGAAAGTCTGTGTTATTGTGTCAAAATAAGCAACCATCGCGGCTTGTGAAGGACTAACATGACGTCGCTGCCAAGTTTATGACGTCACAATGCATAGGTAAGCTAGCTGACTAGATAGTTTACAGAAAGATAAGTCCAACCTATTTTTGCACACGGCCCCCTTACAGATGATGCAACAGGTATAAAAAAGATGATGCAACAAGTATAAAAAAGATGATGCAACAGGTATAAAAAAGATGATGCAACAGGTCGTAGTAGCAGCGTTGTGTATAATGTAAACACAGTGTAAACACACCCCCGTATTTAGGGGGCTATATGTACTGAATTGACCCACTTATCCCCTCACAGGGGCTGCACTCCCTTGACCCCCTATTTCCCCCACAGGGGCTGCACTCTGTTGACCCACCTATCCCCCCCAGGGGCTGCACTCTTTTGAACCCCCTATCCCCCCAGCCCCAAAAAGTGCACTCCCTTGACCCACCCAGCGGCTCAGCCAATCAGAATCCTGTATTTTTGACCTCATTTGCATAAAAAGTGCACTCAGTTGACCCGGCCGGCGGGACGGTTTATACTACTGTCATTTGTATTGGAAACTTGATACACACGATTTTACACTTAGGTACATGACCCTCTCCCCTCCCCAATACCTTTTCCTGTATATGGAAAAAATAAAGAATTTTAAAGTTTCTTGATATAACTGTATGCCTTTTTAATCATGTATATACCCTGTCTAAAGTGTACTTCGATTAATATTCACCACAGTTGTACTTCTCTGACCACTGTGAACTTTAATGGAATAGATATGATAAATCCATTACTTTTTAGGACCTTCTGTACACTCATGAAGATTTTTTTTTTTGACCTGGAGAAAATTTAATAGCGTAAAGGAGAATATTTTGAAATAAAAGTTATCATTTTTAGAACAGGAAGCCAGTTTGTATGGGCGAAGTGAAATAGTAGGGGCTGGCTTTAGTCAGACCGAGGAAGCGTGCTATTTTATGCAGGAAAAATTCTGAAAAACTAAGTAATAATTAAGAAAATTGCTTTCTCTTACTCAAACAAACCGGAAGTCTCTGTCGAGACTGAAGCTCTACTGGTTTGTACTTTTAACTAAGGAAGAGAAAAGTAGCAGTCGTGACCTGAAACTTCACAACAGCAATGAATAGAATAATGATCCTTGATTGCGTCTTTTTTTTGTGGCAAGATATAGCAATAAGAATACAGTTGTATAAGTAGCTTTTAATAAACTCTTACAGTTTTTTCAATTTCAGTTACCATGGCAATATCATTTATCAAAACAAAGAATTAAAAAAAACCAATAAAGACAATTATGAATCTCAGTGTAGTCTCCTTGTATGCCACATTATATAATAATTAGACTAAAACTGTTTTTGGAGTAGCATTTTGAGAATATTTTGCAGAAAATTTATAGTATCCACGGCAACACCGTTCATCGAAACCAAAAACCGACACATAGGATTAAGTATCATAGTGTTGTCTAATTGTGTGCCAAGTTATATTGAATCAGACCTAAACTGTAGGAGGAGTAGCATTTTTAAAGTATTTCACAGAAATTTCTATTTTAAGAAACCACGACAACACCGTTCATCGAAATCAAAAAACGATATACAGAATTATATATTTTAGTGTAGTCTGCTTGTGTGCCAAGTTATATTGAAATCGGACTAAAACTGTAGGAGGGGTAGCATTTTAAAAGTATTACACAGAAAATTCTATTTTTAGTAACCACGGCAACACCATTCATCGTAATCAAGAAACCGATACAAAGAATTATATATAAAGTATCCGTCTAGGGGGTGTTCTTTACAAGTATTTAATCAACAGCATATATACAAACACAGTGGGTTCTGGCCCGGGTCGAATTCCCGCTCAGCTGCTGTCCCAGACATGTCCTGTCTGCTTGGCATCCAGGTGTAGAAGAGAGGGAGTGTGACTATCCCGCCATCTGACGTAATACAGACAGTAAGTCGTACCACGGGATAGTCGCACAGATACTACACTCCCCCCTGTTTTCTTTGAAAGGCTGGAGTCTACCACAGGAAAGAGGGTCCGGAACCATCTCCATCGTCGGGGCGCTGTAAACGCCCTCCCGGGCCAACTGCCCAAGAACAACATACGCTGGAGCAAGCTCCAGACAAAACCACCTCAAGGATTTACACAAATTTACTAGGTGGTATGTCCGGGATAATTCCCAGATTATCTCCTACAACTCCTGTATAACATTCACTGAGTGGGCCAAGGTCACCAGGCCCACTTACAACTCAGAAACTGACAAAACTTACACCATCAGGCTCTGGAGGGCAAACTTGCCCTCCGGCGTCGCCCACGCCTCCGCCTGGATCTGTACAAGTGACAAGTACTTTTCTCCACTGGTGTCGAATCATCAGACGACCTGCCTGAATGATACGGGGATGTCCCCATTTCTGCAACAAGGTCCTTGATGACCTCTACCTTTGGGGTTGGGCCCCTGCCCACACAAGTCGGCAATCCCCAAGAAACATGACCATAGGCCGCCTCATTGACAGAAGGTTGGGCTGGTTCTGGGGATAGAGGTTCAAGACTTATATTCTCAATTTCTGCATCTAAAAGGGACTCCTTCATCATCTCTACTCCCGGGTCAGGTATACCCAGTGTACTTCCAGTTTGGGCCAGAGGCGCCACACTGCCAAACTCCCTCACTAAACGGGGAACAGACATATACAGGCCTGCCTCAACTGGTGTGCCTCCTGTCAAGGTCACGCCTTCCTCTGGAATACCCCTCGATCTCCTTGACTCCACCTTTATGGCCTCATCCCCCAGAGTAAGGGTCCCTTGCCCCAAGTCCAGCTGGGCTTTCCGGGCACGGAGAAAATCCATGCCCAGCAACATAGAGTCCTGTATTTGGGCAACATGAAGTTCCGTTTCATTCTCTTGCTGACCAATACACAGAGTAACAGGCCCCACTATAAATCCTTCCAACTCGGAGTTTTCTCCGGCCTGTCTCATGGTCACATATTCCAAGATTGGGGGCTTAGGCTCCAGCTGATCATTCATCTTGGTCGACAACAAGCTGACCTCCGCCCCTGTATCCACTACTGCTGTAACCTCCATGCCTTGCACGCACAGGCCAACCATAAAGCCTTTAGATCCGCATGACCGCTCACTGGGTATAGAGGGCTCCTTCAATCCCACTGCCACGGGTGACCTGGGATTACCCAACCCTGCAGGCGACCTCAGATCAACACCACATGGGTCCATCCTCCCCAGGTCTTGGGGTTCATCACCAACCATGGCTGGTCCAAACGGCTCCAGAGTGGAGTGGGGAGTCCCCACTTCCTCTTCCATGGTGACCACTTCCTCCTCAGCCAAGTAAAGCTCCGGTGATGGTGGCATCCCAAATTGATCTTTCAGCCTGCGGCGCTTGCGCCGGCGCCGCACCCATGGGCGGGGAACACTGATCCCCAACTCCTTGGAATCCGACCTAGGGAACGTCTCCACAGGGAGTCCTCCCATACTGGTCCCGCCCCTTTGCCCGTCAGTAGCCACTGTCTTCCCTGCAGCTCGGGTGGGGCAATCTCTACAGAAGTGCCCCATCTCTTCACACCTGAAACATACAGCAGGCTTCCGGTCCCGCTCCATACATCTGGGTGACGTGGTACCACTCCTCTGATGTTTCTGAAGGGGGGCAGCTTCCCTCTGCCTTATCAACTCCTTGAGTTTTTCTATCCTGCTCCAGAGGGCTGCGAGCTCCTCCACAGCAACAACATTTACTCTCCCGGGATCAGTCTGCTTCATGACGTGAGCAGAATCCAGCTTTCTCACTTCCCTTGACGGCTTATGCCTGTGACGCCGGGAGTGCTGATGGTATTGCATGCGCTCCACGGCTTCCTCCACTGTTCGGGGATGCCCATCGAGTGCGTAAAGGCCAGCATCTCTGTCCTCAGCTCCATAGCATAGCTGAGGTATAGCATGAGTGTGCACATCAGGCACACTGGGGAAGGCTCGAGTCGCCAAGGTCAGGACTCTGTCGGTTCATTGATGAAGTGACTCTCCAGGGTTCTGGCTGGCAGACTGGAAGTTTAATTGATGAGTGAGATCGGGAGCAGAGGAGCCAAAACGCTTCTCAAATCTCTGCAAGATCTCACCTAGGCGGAGCTGGTTACTGGTTTCTAACAGCAGGGTATAATACTCGCTTGCTGCCCCTTCAAGGGAAAAACAGAACTGGTCATGCTGCCCCTCCTCAGTCCACAGCTGACTGCGAGACAACCTCACAAACTTATGCAAAAATGCCTTCCAGCTGGTCTTACCATCATACCTAAGGTCGTTGTACCTGGGCTTACTCCCAGCAGCTGCCCTACTGGTGTTCTGTGCTGGTGTATTAAAGCTGCTATCCTGGTGGGCCGGGACAGATTGACTAGCATAGTGTCCCAGCTTGCCTGTACCATGCACATGTGTGCTATCCCCCCCTCCCTTCGAAAATGGCAGGTTGGGGTATCAAGATAGGCAAGACTACAAGTCGATGACATGGGGACACTATGATGCTGTGATTCACTGGGCATAGTCCTACCTAGGTGTGAGGTTTGAATATCCTCACCTCGGTAACAAAGGGATTGGGTGTGATCGGGCAGTGGAGGTTGGGCATGTTCACCCCCAGTATTCACCAAGTCTCGGACAAATGTAGTGTGTGGCATTGAGGTCTGGGGTTGAAAATCATCCCCAGGAAGCGAGGACACACTAAAGTTGGTGGTTCCAGGCTGGGTTTGTACGGACAAAGGGTTCCAGGTGAGCCCTAGAGGGTAAACAGGCCTCCGATCATACTCAGAAGTGAGCTGTGCAGGCCTCATAGGCTGTTGATTGGCAAACAGTGTATGTTTTGGAGGGACGGGGTCAAGCGAGTGGGGTATACCCTCACCAAAGCTTGGTCTAACTCTTATGTCCCCCAGGTTAGCTGCGTCTCCCACAAGGACAGGTTGGCTACTAGCTAAGAGCACATGACCTACAGAATACCGATGTTCTAAACCTAAACTCAAGGGAACCTCACTGTATTCATACCTAGGTTGGCTACAACCCACAGTGCTGCCAGGTGAGCCACACCAACACAGGCTATCTAAAGAGGACTCCAGGGAATCACTGGTCATCAACCCTGGTGAGCTACATTGGGGATGGGCAAACCTGAACTCTCTCCTTGACATACCATGTAACACACTACCCTCCCCACAGGGGATGCCCGAATGCAGGCCGAGCATGGGTGTAGAGGGACCCCCCAGGGGCAACCCCCCTCCCATGTGACCTGACATTGATTGAGCAAAAGGTGTGTGACGGGAAGCAATATGCTCGCTCCCGTTATAAACATATGGTGAATAACCCCCTTCCAGGGGATAACAATACACACTGCACGGAACAGGAGGGTTAAATTTGTCTGACTGCATGTAGTATCTGTGCGACTGTCCCTTGGTATGACTTACTGTCTGTATTACGTCAGATGGCGGGATAGTACTACTTTGCCCCTCGGGCGCGTGTCCAGGCCTAAAGCCGACACGGCCTTCTCAACAGACATATCCATAAAAATGTCACAAATAATCAAGTAAAATCACAGACAATATTTACTGTAGTATGGAAAGAAGGAATGAGTAAACATACATTGAAAATTCATAAATACATATATATTGAAAACATATGGCTGGACCGGGAATCGAACCAGGGACCCCTGTATTTCTAGTCAGGTGCTCTAACCACTGAGCTATCCAGGCCGATGTCCTCAGTCCAGCCTAATTTCCTACATTCCCCCTTCCTTAAATAGTCCTCGACCCCGAAGACACAACTCAAGTTCACCTTGTCAGGACTTAACATTAGTAATTATACATTGCCTGAACAAGGTAGGCCACGGCACCATCTTTTAAGACAATCATCCATTCTAGGCCAATAAAACCTGCGTTTTATTAAAGCAACAGTTCTTTCAATGCCAAAGTGGCCAGTAATTTTCTTAACATGCAAATTTTCAAAAATGTCTCTTTGAATTTTGGTTTGGGCCACCAATTGCAAACAATCCTTTCTGTAATATTTGCGGTATAAAATTTCATTTTGGAATTCTAATATGTCCCACTGGGAAAACAAAATTTTTGTTTCTCTTGAAAACCCTGACATTTCTGATTTTCTTGGTTTGTTTTGATTTTGTAATTTGAATTCAATAAACGGGCCAATGATGGGATCATTTCTTTGCATCTCTTTAATTTCATTGTCTTGAAAACTCTCTAGCCAGTTAGGTTCTTCATCATGATCATGAATATTTTCATTGAAAGTCATTGGGAAGATGCTAAAAGGGCTACTAGACTGCTCACAGTCCAAATTTTTAGCATTGCCTAACTGATCTACTGATAATTGGGGATTTCTGGTAATATCTGATGTCAGATTGGTTTGTCCAGAATTACAATCCAGATGACTATCAGATTCCTGTAGAGCTAACAGAACATAAGGTGAATCTTCTGAGTTTTTATTTTCAACTTCTGTTGGATAACAACATGGACACTTTGAGTTTTTACATTTTGTTGGATTCTGGATAATCTGTCAGCATTTTGATGTTTAGAACCTGGTCTATGTTGAATTTCAAGATTGAAAGTATCTACTATGCTTAACCATCATTCCCTCAGGTTCTTTAAAGTTTTTCAACAATTTCAAAGATGCATGATCAGTTCTCAACAAGATCTTTTGGCCTAACAAAAAATGTTTGAACTGTCTCAAAAATGTTACAACAGCTAATAACTCTTTCTTTGTTGTACAATACTTTTGTTGTGCTTTATTCAAAGTATGACTGGCATAAGCTAGCACTTTCTCTTCACCATTTTGTAACTGACTTAGTACTGCTCCTATCCCAAAATTGCTTGCATCAGTGTCAAGAATGAATGTTCCCTCATTAGTAGGAAAAGCCAGAATAGGAGATGACATGAGACATTCTTTAAGTTTTTGAAATGACTTTGCACAATTTTCATCCCATTTGAATTTTACAGATTTGCGGGTCAGTTGGGTCAATGGACTTGCAATTTCTGAAAAGTTTTGAATGAAGCGGCGATAATAGCCAGCTAACCCTAAGAAACTTCTGACATCCCTTTTAGATTTTAACTCTGGCCAATTCTTTATAGCTGTTATTTTTGATGGATCACACTCAACCCCCTTTTCAGATATAATATGACCAAAGTATGGAACTTTCTTTTGAAACAAAAGACACTTTTTGACTATTAATTTCAGATTTGCCATTCGGAGTTGTGTAAAAACTAAACTCAGATTTTTTAGTGTGGTGTCAAAATCTTTGCCAAAAACAATTACATCATCTAAATAACAAAGACATTTTTTTAAGGTCAGATTTTTGAAGATGGAATCCATAAGCCTTTCAAAAGTGGCGGGTGCATTTGTTAACCCAAAGGGCATTATGGTAAATTGAAATAACCCCCTATGTGATGTAAATGCTGTCTTAACTTTATCTTGCTCATGCATCTTGATCTGCCAATAGCCACTGGCAAGATCAAGAGTGCAAAACCATGCTTGACCTGAAAGGGTATCTAACGTCTCGTCAATGCGAGGAAGAGGGTAGGCATCTTTTTGGGTCACTGAATTCAATTTTCTAAAGTCTATGCAAAATCTTGGTGTGCCATCTTTCTTTATGACTAAGCAAATGTTTGCAGACCATGGACTATTGCTGGGTTCAATGATTTTATCTTCCAACATTTTATCAATTTCTTTGTCATTTTTTTGTTTTTGAACCATGGGGTACCTTCTGAGTGGCATTTTGAAAGGTGTGTGGTCACCTGTATTGATTTTGTGTGTTGTTATGTTTGTTTGACCTAACTTTTCTCCAGGTTCATGAAAAATATCTGTGTATTCAAGAATGAGATGTGTGAGTCAGAGTTTCTGTTCTTCTGTCAAACTTGTGTAACTGTATCTAGCAAAGGTTGTAAATGCTCTGGAAGATCTTTGTATGTTTGTCAGTGTGAGAATCCTTGTATGTACTGGGATCTCTTACAATCTCACTCACACTCCCTAGGGTACCAACAATGCTCTCTCTTTCAAGGGTTACAGGTTTCTCTCTAGTATTTAGGACTGATACAGTCACCGCTCCCAAACTTGGGTCACAGAGAGACCTGGCTAGAAAAAGACCCTTACTTGTCAGGCTTTTAGTAGGTTCTATCAGTCCCAACCCATTCAGTGGTTTATCAACCCATGCTTGAAAAACAAATTCTGATTTAGGAGGAACTGATACAGCTGTTTGTGTTATTCTTGAACAGCTTAAATTGGCCCAAAGATGTTTTCAAAACCTGCTTCTTTATGTTGATAGACGCATTTGTATTTTCTAGGAAATCCATTCCCAAAATATTTACATTGTCTAAATTTGCAACAATAAACTCTTGACAAATTTTCTTTCCTACAATTTCCAAATCAACATTGATTTTTCCATGAACAGTTATCTACCTTCCATCTGGAGAGGTGAGATTGATATCTGTTTTCTGGGGCTTAACACCAAAAATTTCAAAGAGTTCTTTTGTAATGATGGAAAAGGGGCTCCCTGTGTCAACTAACATGTTAAGAGGTCTTTGTTTAACATTAACCCTTAAATACAAGCAAGCTTTAGAGGCATTGCCTACTGACACTTTAACCCTATTTTCTGCAGGTTTCTCATCATCGACTGTATCATTCTCCTAAGTGTAGATGACCGATTTTCTTGTTTTATTTCTAAAGGAAGGGCTGAGCTCACGGTCATAAGACCAGCCCCATCTAGTTTTCCGACATTTCACAGTGAGAAAGGGCACTAACTTTTCCTGTGTTCTTCTGAGATTTAAGATTACTCTCATCCTTTTGTTAAAGAAACACCTACTTTCTACATGACCAACTTTCCTACAATAATCATACACTATGTTTCTGACAGGTTTTCTCTGATCATTCTCTCTCTCTCTATCGAAGGGTTTGTACTGATTGAGGGTTTGAGGAGGAGATTTACTTTTGTTACTCTCACTGTCTAATTTTTCTTTCACTAACTTTTCTAACAACCTGGACAAAATACTTTCTAAATCCTCTTTCTCTTCAACTTTCTTGCTCTTTTGTTTTAATGCTAGAACCTTTTCACAATTTTCAGATTCAGAACTACAGGTGGGCTTTCTGATTTTATCCAAGGGCCCTTCAATTGCTTCAAACTCAGAGGCATAGGATATAGCCTGCTCCAATGTTTGAGGATGTTTGAAGGTTATGTGTTTCTTGAGTTCATGATGTCCCAATCCATTTAGGTATTGGTCAATTACATGAATTTCAAGGGAGGTATTGGGCTCTTTGGGAAAAGCACGCTGAGCTAATCTTTCAAGGGCGTACCCATACCGTGCAACTGTCTCCCCTGTCTCTCTTTTTCTGTTCCTAAACTCACAACGAGCAACTATCTCTCTCTCTTGAGGATTAAATCTTTGATTTAATATTTGTGTGAGGGTTTTGTAGTCCGTGCACTGAAAATATGTTAACTCACTTAGCACTTTCTGTGCAGACCCTCTCAAACACATGATCAAACGCTGTGCTTTTTCACTGTCATTCCAATTATTCCAGTTAGCAACGTGGTCAAAATATGCTATGTAATCTGTCCAATCTGTGGTGTTTGGATCACATTTGTCAGGTTCTACTACCTTGTGCATGGTAGGTGCACGAGATTGCATGGGAGGTGCATAAGATTGCATGGGAGGTGCATGAGATGTTTGTGTTGGCACAGAATGACTGGAATACCAGTTAAATGGAAAATCTGTCAGTGTATTGTTTGCATGACCTGGTGTAAAATAATATTCTGATCTTGAATCTGGAAAGGTGACATGCCTCAAATTTGTGTACCCAGATCTTCCCAAATGAGAGGAGGCATTCAAAAAGGTTGGATCAAATGCAGATCCAGCATGCCCTGATTGTGGGCCTTGGTTTTCACTTCTAAACCTTGTTCTGTCAAGGAAGGATGGATCAGATACTGATCCAGTATTTCCTACTCTTTGACCAAACATTTCATCTCTGAACCTAGACTGTGTTAAACCAAACCTTGGATCATATGATGATCTAGCATCCCTGGATTCTGAAAATAATGGCCTATTGAGGTCACTGACCTTTGGTGTACTGTGTAGATTAGACTCAAAAGGCTTATATTTTGATTCGTAGCGAAAATCTAAATGCTCTTTAGGTTTTGTTTCTGAATACTTGTCTTCTGTTCTACTAGTTTTTAAAGCGTCTTGTAATAGCCTTTCCAAATCTTTAATAGTTTCTGTAAGTTCAAGTATTTCATTCTCATGTTTGACTTTTTCATGGGATTTAATGTTTCTTGAATCTTTCTCTCCTGAAGCACCTAGCAAAGACTCATCATCCTCAAAGAGTTTATCTCTGAACATTTTCCTAATTTTTTGTTGTCTCCCTGTCATGATTAGAAACACATCCTGGTCACGGCACCATCTGTAGTATGGAAAGAAGGAATGAGTAAACATACTTTGAAAATTCATAAATACATATATATTGAAAACATATGGCTGGACCGGGAATCGAACCCGGGACCCCTGTATTTCTAGTCAGGTGCTCTAACCACTGAGCTATCCAGGCCGATGTCCTCAGTCCAGCCTAATTTCCTACATTACAAATCAATTCAGAAAGTCGATTCAAGAAAAATATATACATGAAAAATCAACATGTGCTCTCACGTACCTAGCAGCACCAAAAATGGCGGCTAAAACCGATGCCTAAAAATACCTAACTGCAGTACGGGGATCTCCGGGCCCCGCGAATTGGGCGCCAGTAAAGTATCCGTCTAGGGGGTGTTCTTTACAAGTATTTATTCAACAGCATATATACAAACACAGTGGGTTCTGGCCCGGGTCGACTTCCCGCTCAGCTGTTGTCCCAGACACGTCCTGTCTGCTTGGCATCCAGGTGTAGAAGAGAGGGAGTGCGACTATCCCGCCATCTGACGTAATACAGACAGTAAGTCGTACCTCGGGACAGTCGCACAGATACTACATATATATCTTAGTGTAGTCTATATGTGTGCAAAGTTATTTTGAAATCAGACCAAAACTGTAGGAGGAGTAGCATTTTGAAAAATTGTTAACAGACAAACATACAGACATCTAGACGGACAGACATACGGACGGACGCCGGACGCATTACTATCGCATAAGCTCTTCTGGTCCCTGACCAGTAGAGCTAAAAATACATGGGAATAAAGGATACGGTAAACTATTGTATATTGGTCAAACATAGTGTTTTATATTCATGAATTTAATTTATAAATTATGGTATACAGTGCAGATGGTGGGTCAGGCTAAGTACCCGAAAGTACCTTGAAATAAGTGTGCAGTGTAGAAAGGGTCCTTGATGTGTTGCATACAAAAATCAAACTCGTACAGGCATATCAATGGGTAAGACTTTATTATGTAAACATACTTTGTTGATTCACGATCTTATCGTCAATTTTCTCCTTTTAAATTTTTTTTAGAGCGATTGATTTTACATGCAAACAACGAGGAACCGTTATTGTCATTATCGTATTGATGTGAAGCGAAAGATAACTCTGAGTAGCGATTGCAGTAGGAGCATCTCCGTGCCATCCGTGCAGAAAGTGATTGGAACAGATCCAGGAGTGGTTACCCCGCCCCCTCCCTACTTTGCCCCTCGAGCTCGGGCGTCGATCATTATTGCAAAAATAAAGACATTAATTTTGTGTATACCGCAATTTTATTTATCTGAAGCATCATTAGTCCAGTTGCAAAGTTCGGTGCAGTGTTTATTATGGCGTCAGCCCGATTGTTTGCCCCAGTGTAAGATGGCTGACACTAACGCTGACATGGTTGATATGGTCTTCTGTGGGGCACTTCTATACTTTAGACATTCGATTAGTATTCTATATGAATGAATAATGCGCAATATTGTGCAACACCGTAAATCTGGTTAACAAAGCTAATATATTTGGACTTTTGATGATATCTTTGAAAACACATCAAGTTGTAAAGTTTTGCGCATCATGCTGCATATTTTGACATAATGGGAAATTGACACATGATCATTCTATAACTAATTTACCGTTTGTTAAATAAAGATAGTTATGGTGTCCTGATAGGGCCATTGCAGAAGTGTATTAGCGCGTTAGAAACAACGCGCATTCGCGTTAATGACAACTTGCAAGCGCATTAATGTCAACGCACATTCGCATTAATGTCAACGCGCATTCGCGTAAATGTCAACATGCATTCGCGTAAATGTCAACATGCATTCACGTTAATGTCAACGCGCATTCGCGTTAATGACAACGAGTTGTTGTTAGCGTGAAGTCGTGTTGTGAACAACGCGCTAGCGCATTAACATTAGTACAACAATACAAGAATACAACAATACAAGAATACAACAATACAAGAATGCAACAATACAAGAATGCAACAATACAAGAATGTTCACAACATGACTTCGCGCTAACACACAACTCGTTGTCATTAACGCGCTAGCGCGTTGTCATTAACGCGAATGTTGACATTTACACGAATGCGCGTTGACATTAATGCGAATGTGCGTTGACATTAATGCGCTTGCACGTTGTCATTAACGCGAATGCGTGTTGTCATTAACGCGAATGTGCGTTCACATTAATGCGCTTGCGCGTTGTCATTAACGCGAATGCTCGTTGTTTCTAACGCGCTATTACACTTTTGCAATGGCCCTATCGGGACACCATAGATAGTGCATTCATATCAGGTAATGAACTTTAAACATCATGTAATCTAGCTTTGACAAAATGAAACAAATATGTTCACATTACATGTACGTTATAAGGATTTTACATCATACAAAGACCGAACTTTACACGTGAGTTTTAACTTAAAGTAGCCTGAAAGCTGCTTTTGAAAACGATGATGCTTCTGATGGCGTTCCATAGATTTCGTTCGAAACTGAAACGTTTCACAGAATGCTCTATTATGGGCCAATCCATGTGATTTAAAGTTATCCAATCAGATAGTTTATTTTACACAATAAGAATAGTTTTAGAAGCTTTGACTTGTGAAATTTGGGTTGGGTTTTATAATTTTTCATTAAGGTAAGATATTGTCCCTATTTTTTATTCATATTAGTCCTTGATATATCGTCGGTAGACACTTTTTAAAATTTAAACCGTCCCAAATGTCAAATGTTATTAACAAAATAGTGATATCTTCATTTGAAATGCGTGTATAAACAACAATCAGAGCATATTTCTAATAAGGATACAATTTGAAATTTATCTTCACAAATTTTGGCAACTTGTTGAAATTGAAACTTGTAATACACAAGTATTTCTCTGATATCTACTTTACATATCATATTTTGAGATAAGATGATCAATTACAAAGGAATCGAAAGCGAAACTTTAGAGCTTCGAAAATTGGAATAAATCCAAAACGAGTGAAATAAACGAAACTGGGTGAATTAATATGCATACGGAAAATTTACATGACTCAAGAGCGGTTCTCAAAGTTTCAAATACAAATATGAAACATACATGTGTACATAGCCTTTTTTGATTTAGGTGAGTTCATTAAGGTCTTCCTTTTCCAACGGAAGACCTTCTACTGATTCTGTTGGTAAAGATTATTAATGTCTTCCGTCTTCAGCGGAAGACCTTATTTTTTTCATAGGTTTCTTTTCCACTATTTATGTCGCCCCAGACGAAGTCGGGGGCGACATATTGCTATTGTACGCATGTTTTTTTGTCCAGGCGTTTTCTTGTAGATGGCTGGGACAATCTTCCTGAAACTTTCCTCAAAGGACGATCACTGGTTGTTGTTGTGCCATGTGGTCATTCAGTTTCAAAATGGCTACCGTTGCCATGGAAACCTGCAAAAAGCGACGAATTTTGACGAATTTTGTCCGCGAGTGTTCTCTCTGGTCCCTTGACCATTCGTCATGAAACTTTTTTTATTTTAGTGATTAGTAATTGTAGTTTTGCGATTTGCATTTAAAATTTTCAAATAATCAATTATTGCCATGGAAACCAGGGGAAAGTTAAAATTCTTTAATTTCAATTTTCTCAATAACTACTGAAGCAATCGTTTTGAAACTGTCAATGTTTATTCCTTCAATGTGTCAAAGTGATTTCTATTTTTAAAATAATTGTAATGAGTCGCTCACAGTTGCCATAGAAACGAAACAGAAAAAAAAGGTTCAGATGTACACGTGTTCTCCAAGGTCTAGGTCAAAGGGTCAAAGTTCGTATCCAATAAAAGTTCTTTTCACAAGAATACATATTTGAAATAGGAAAGCCCTAGCCCTTACCGTTCAAACATTATGGCTAAGGTTCTATGTTCAAGACGAACCCCCCCCCCCCTTTCCCCCTAAGGAAGCGCACAGACATATAGAATACACAGATATAACATATACAACTTACAAGTAACGTTTTAAAAGTTTCATTCATAAAATTCAGTTCTCCTGATGTGATTTGATATTTTGCCAACATTCATTCTTCTTCTGTCTTGTCTCTAGATTTTATAATTATTTTATTTTATCTATAAAAAATAACGACTGTCAGCTGCATTTATTAGCATTTCGCGTTTTCTTGTATTTCCATTACTTGTATATTAATAATTTCATTAGATAATGCATGTATCAATTAGAAAATTGGTACGTCATTTCCATAGTTTTCATTCATTCATAAGTCCTTGGATCCGCTCCTGCAGGTGCGCGAAGCCTTGATCACCACTGTAAACAAAACATTCATCTCGCCGAAAATGTTCATGATTCCGCTAAACTGAGAAAGTTTACACATGATTTACAATGAAGCGCATTGAAGTGGTAAAATTTTCCATTTGGATGAAAAGTTCTGAGTCATGCTTTGAACGTCAATTATAACATACTGACACGCCCATATTTTTAGAAATGAGAAAGAAATATTCGTCGTAGTTTTAGGACACCCCATTCTTCGCGACAAGCAATATGAGTTACACTGAAATGGAGCTTTAAAAAATTTAAAAGAGAGAGTTAGAGACTCCCCGCTTCTTTAAAACACATATTGCAACAAATATGTACATATTTTTCAACTTATCATGTCTATTGAAGTTACCACAACACATGTTTCGGTCGAACACGTGTTTACTCGGTGTTTATTTAGATCCTCAATTTGACTGGCTATTATATTTATGGAAAACCTGTTCTACAGGTAATTGAAGAAACGACTGGACCGTTTTATCCATTTCTGAAGAAATGGGCGTGTCATAAGATGACAGTAAACACTCTAAAGATAGCTCAAAACGTTCCATTCGAACGGGAAATTTTACCACTTCAATGCGCTTCATTGTATCATCTCATAACAAACATCAGCCCTGTGCAATGCAGAAATGCTCGAATTGAATGTGGCATGTCAGATTCGTTTTCCGGCAGAACCTCTAAAATGAAAGTGAAAGTAGGGAAATTTCAGAGTTCTCACTGGCGTTATGATACACAAAATAATTCGGCTGATCTTCTTAATAAATTACATTTGCCAAGCTTTTTTGGTAGGAAAGATACTGCCAATTAAGAAGTATGAGTCTCAGTTCAGTACATCTACCCAATTCCTTTCATGCAAGTCTGCAAATTCAGGAACTTGTAATTTTTTCCTGCACTACTTTCTTCTCCTACCGATTCTAAAAATAATTAGTGGGATGTACCCAATTAAGGTCTTCCGTTTCCAACGGAAAGGACTGATACGACTTTGGTTGTCCAAGCTTAGCTAACGGACCATTGTTTTATGAATAATATAATGATGATAAAAATGAAAGTCTTGTCCAGTACGGGGCGACATGTGCTATTGCTTGTTTTATTATTTTTTTTTTTCTTACTGATTTTGTGCGCGCGATTTCTCGTGAACGGCTCGATCGATTTTCATGAAACTTTCAGGTCTGATAGAACATCAAAAAATCTAGACATATATTTTTCATTTCGATGACGTCACTTCTGGTTCGGAGTTTTCTGCGATTTAGTGATTTTTAGAGGGTCACTTTGTCAGGCAGTTTTCTCAAAAAGCACTTAACACAGAAGCATGAAATTTTCAGTGATGCAAGAGCAACTTTTGGAGAAGTGCACTTTGTATATCACAACTACCGGAAGTACGAAGCGCCGACGCTCGCTATGGCCCGAAAATAGTCTTATTAAGATTTTCAAAATTTTTAGCACCTTTTCTACGATAACTTTTTACCTAGAAATATTTTGTTAAAGCATGTAGAACAAAAAAGGGTAGAATTCCAAGATCTTTCAAATGACATCTCGAAAAAAGGGCTTGTCCCTTAAATTAGGGGTTTGGAGGGGTTGAAAGTTTTTCCTTTATATCTCAAAAAGTATTGAGAATTTGTAATACATCAAAGAAGCAAAGTTGTTCAAAATCTCAAGTTTTATCTAATGAAGTCGTCAAAATACGTCCGGCGACGTCACTTCCGGTCAAACCGGAAGTAGTCAAAAATTGCATATTTTTGCTGTTCTTGACAGCTTTTTGATATTATATGTCACTGGAGGCTTAAATCTTAAATTTCCGACGGTACTTCCGGTTAAACCGGAAGTTGCCAAAAATGGCTTAATTTTGCAATAACTAACATAGATTTGGAAGATTAAACCATTTTTGGACTTCATTACTCTCTTTTTAAATGAAAGTTACTTCCGGTCAAACAGGACGGAATACCTACTCGTTGCTTTGCAACGAGCTCGGCTCTAGTTATTCTTTTTTTCCTTCTGCTTCCTAGACCGCAACTTTGAGGCCTCATATCTCACTCATTTCTCAACGGATTTCGCTCAAATTTTCAGAGGTTATAGACGTTTATAAACTCTCTCAGAATGCTGACTAAAATTTCAAAAAGTCACTTCTGGTTTTGAGTTATTTCCCTTTAAACGAAAATTTATAGGCTTTCGTTTCCAGACGAAGGCTCAGAGACGGCTAAAGCTGGAGCAGAATTTCTACTGATTTTAGATAATAAAAGGATTGAAGTTGAGCACATCGGTTTTTGTTTTTCGATTTCTCTATTCAAAATGGCGCTATATAGGGGTCAAAAATTAGAACGCTTAAAAGAATAAAAAATTACTCATATTTTGCTTCTTATCTCCTAAATTAAAAATACTTTGTTAAAATATATAGAACATAATTTATGCAGAATTAGATCTTTCAAATGATATCTCGGAAAAAGGGCTGTCCCCTAAATTAAGGGATCTAGAGGGACCAAAAGTTTTTCCAGATATCTCAAAAAGTATTGAGAATTTGTTATACATCAAAGAAGCAAAGTTGTTGAAAATGTCAAGTTTAATCTAATGGAGTCTTCAAAATACGTCCAGCGTCGTCACTTCCTGCCAAACCGGAAGTAGTCGGAAAACGTGTATTTTTGCCGTTTTTGGCATATGTCAGTCATATTGTTGATTGTTCATATATATCACATGTTCGCTTATGTTGAATGTTTGTTTTGTATGTTATAAGGTATCCATGCATTCCGAGAAAACTGAATGTTTTCCCCTACTTGTACAGTGTTTGAGTTCATTTGGTTACTTAATGTTTAAAAAGCCTGCACTTTCATTATAAGACATCAAAGATCACTTTTAAATTCTAATTGGTATGTCATGCTAAATAAAGTTTGCAAATTGCTATATATATTTGGATTGATAGAAGGAAAAGTTGAATGAATTTGTTTCAGTAGTTCAATGGGGTACAAATGTCAACTTAATACTTGTTGTAAAAGCGGGGAGGGGGGGGCAGCCTTTCAATGAACATTTTTAATAGTAAAAGTAATGTTGGGACAAAAAAGTGGGGGAGGGCATGTGCATGTGTTCAAAATCTCATATCTAAGCACCAAGGAAAACCTACGATTTCTTTATAATTCAGGGATTTATTATTTATGTCATTTCAAATCAAAATCAGTCAAAAAATATAATATATTATATCAACCCGTGCATCCATTTTTTGTTTGTGGTAAGTACCCTTAAAAATTCCAAATCTGTTTCCGCTTTTATAAAGAGGACTTAAAACTCATCTCTTTGGAGAAGCTTACGGGGGAATGTAAATATTGTATTTTTAATGATATACATATTGTACAAAGACAATGAATCGATCTTAGGGTCTTTTAGGGATTTTATTTTGTGCTCTACTGATAAAGTACAGGTTCTTTCAATTTTAAGCTCACCTGACCCGAAGGCTCAATTGAGCTTTCATGATCAAAATTTGTCCGTTGTTTGTCGTTGTTGGCGTTGTTGTCGTCGAAAACTTTTCACATTTTTTCATCTTCTCAGGAACCACTGGGCCAATTTCAACCAAACTTGGCACAAAGTATTCTTCGGTAAAGGGTATTCAAGTTTGTTCAAATGAAGGGTTACATCCTTCTCCGAGGGGAGATAATTGTGAATTAGTAAAAAAAATAAAGGGCATCTTTTGAAAATCTTCTTTACAAGAACCACTGGGCCAGGAAAGCTGAAAATCACGTGGAAGCATCTTCGTGTAGTGTAGATTCAAGTTTGTTCAAGGCATGACCCCCGGGGATAGGATGGGGCCACAGTGGGGTATGAAAGTTTAACACATAAGAATCCATATGAAAAAAATCTTTCAAAATCTTCTTCTCAAGAACCACTGGACCAGGAAAGCTGAAAATCAGGTGGAAGCATCCTCATGTTGTGTAGGTTCAAGTTTGTTCGTTCAAGGCATGACCTCCGGGGTTAGAATGGGGCCAGAATGGGGTATCAAAGTTTAACATAGGAATCCATAGGAAAAATCTTTAAAAATCTTCTACTCAAGAACCACTCGACCAGGAAAGCTGAAATTCAGATGTCAGGTGGAAGCATCCTCATGTAGTGTGGATTCAATTTGTTCAAAGCATGACCCCTGGGGGTAGGATGGGGGCCACAATGGGGTATCAAAGGAATACATAGGAAAAATCTTTAAAAATCTTCTTCTCAAGAACCACTGGGCCACTTCACATATCCGGATAAACTGACTGGGAACCAAAGTGTCCGGATAAATGAGGGTCCACTGCATATATATATATATATATATATATATATATATATATATATATATATATATATATATATATATATATATATATATATATATATATATATATATATATATATATATATATATATATATATATATATATATATATTCATTGTATTGTATTGTAATGTAAAAATATTGCGGCTGTGGTTTATATTGACTCGAGAAGAAGGGGGAAATCCTACTCTGAGAAAGAATTAGGGGGAAATTAGGCTCTAGTGTGAGATTCCCTCCGAAGGGGAAATCCTTTTCTATAGTACAATTCCCGGAAAAAGCTGGCCTATGGGGGAAATCGTATTCTACAACACTGATCATTCGGATGAGACCGTATGAAAAGAGGTTCCTTGTGACAGTAGGTGCTGGCACAAAAAAGGATCCCTTACTGCTGAATTAATGCTCTGATATGTCTTAATTTGCAGCTCTCCACCGGCAATGGATAGAGTCTCCATATGAGTGGAAAATTCTCGAGAGGGACGTTAAAAATTACAAACAAACAGAGCGCCATTATAATTAGGGAGCAATTTTTTATCTTCACAAAATTTGGTAAGTTGTTGAAATTGACATAAATCAAATTTGGTAGTGTCCATTCCTAAATTTATCATCCATGCAAGTTTATAGTACTGCTAGCTCTTTGTAGTGTTTTTTGGGGGGAGATGAAATATATGGAGAAAATGGACTGTATTCCAGCTCAAAAGACCATAAAAATGTAATCAGGAGCAGAACAAACACAGATCCGGACCTCTTAAACATCAGAGGAGGAATCAAGTGCTATGGAGGAGTGAACATCACGTCTACTATTATTTGTAAATTATTGTATGGAAAACGTCAGTCAGCATTTGACTTAGTGATAGATTTGCCGACCAGTTCATACTATCGACCATTGAACTAAAGAAATGAAAACTTTAAACGTGAGTGCTGATACTCTTATTTCATCATCTTTTCCTAGATCTGTCAATAACTTACCTCGTTTGAGAAATTATTCATACATAGAGCATGCTCTTTTGTATTGAATCAACTGAGTGATACATATAAACCCAGTTTGCAGATAGTAAGATCTGATAAACATGATGACTTTAATTTTTCTATCGTCAACTTCCCTTACTAATGCAGCAATATATCTTCATCACATGCATTTGGAATCTATGTATCTCAGTTGATTCGATACGCAAGAGCATGCTCTACGACAAGCAAGTTGATGAAACAAGAATATTAGCAGTTTCGTTTAAAGTCATCATTTCGTAATTTCTACAGTCGATACAATGACCTTGTCAGCAAATACAATTTATCTTTGAGTCAAATGCTGATTGACGTTTTTCATACTTATTGTTGGTCCATAAAATTATACACTGAATTGACGACGGATTTTTCCGTTATTTGGTCCGTGTTTGTTCTGCTCTTAAGGCACGATGTATTAATCATATCGACAGATTATTTTTTAAACATTATTTTCTAAATACTCATTTGTATATTAGAATACTTTTTTCTTTACAGTTTTCCTTTTAATGGATAATACTCTCTCCTAGATACTGTGTTTTTATAACATATGTGTTACTTCATTGCTATGAAGATTTCCTTAGAGTCACGATATCGTCGATATCGAATATATCGCATCAAATTATGTTTGCTTCGTCCTTGTTGGTACTGTCCTTGTCATTGTAGATATAAGTGCCTATTAGTAATTACTTCATATTGACAAAGATTCTGTCATCGATATCGTAGCATTTTTGATTATGATACTGCTCTTGTGGTTTTATTTCGTCGAGATAAGATAGTTCTTTCAAATAATTTTGGATAAGATGACCAATAACTAAGTAATTAAAAGCAAAATTTCAAGGCATCCAGATTTGGAATGAATCCAAATGGAGTGAAATAAAACACGAATTAAATGAATTAATATGTATACAGACACAGAGAATGATTCAAGCATAGTTGACAACATTTAGCTTCAAATACAAACGTGCAAAAATTTACAAAGCCTTATTTGACCTACGCGAGTTTATCTGTACATGTACTACTTTGATCTAAACATTTAAATACCAATGATTGTTATTGTACAAAAATGGCTATTTTTATCGTTTAGTTTGACGCATAAACGATATTAAACGTTTAGTTTCCTTTTCAATGTCAAAAACTATATACAAGGAAGGAAACAGATTTTAAATAAGGAATGCATGTAATAAATAATTATTATTTATACATCTGCCTGAAAAAAAAAATCAAGTAAATCTTGCATGTTTTTTTCTCATTATAATCTCAGTAAACTATAAAACATAAATTTGCAAAAATTGATTAATAATACATAACACGCATTCTCTGTAAGCACCAACGAATTTACTATAGGGCTTGGAAACAACATGTCTCGGATTTTGCTGAAATTTTTACCATAGGTGTGTCTTGGTACAAAACTAGTAAATATGGTGTCGGAAGTTCCACACGTGCACTTGGTTGCTATGGAGACGGATCCATTGAATTCGGCCATTTTTGGCCCATTTTGACTAAATGAAAACATGAAAATTGAGGAAATGTAAATGAATATTTATCGGTATCTAATACACTCTAACAGAAATCATTAGATCATATGATAACATGACCTTTTAAGGTACACAGAGCATATAATCGTTTATTCTAGAAATATTCTTCCTCTAAGAAAAAGGTCATGCAAACTGACATGGTTTCTAAAAATTTGAAAAATGGGGAAATTGGAATTTTTTGAGATCTTTGAGGCTAAATAAGAAAAATTGTCCGCGGAAATTTCCCAAATCTTACATGGGTTATCATACTTGGGAATAAGTAGTGTCATTTCATGAAAAAACATAAGTGGGCTTTTGCTCCTATTGTTAGTAACATGTATCTATAAATAGATATATATTAGAAAAATGTGAAAAATCAAATTTTGGCAAAGTTTTAATTGTCATTTCTGCATAATTAGAACGTATGTTGTAAAAATTGAGATTCTAATGACAAGAGCTGGACACCACTAGCTGGTATGGACAATGGTTGAGGGGAATTCCCATTTCTATTTTTAGTAACAGGTGGCTATATATAGAGATGTCTCTGAATATTAGGGAAAATGGCATTTTTGTTCTAATTGGTAGCTTCATATAAAAAGTCCTAACAAATATAAAGCTTTCTACAATACGCTTTCAGAATGTACATGTGTTTGTTCAAAAATTGCTTCAATATTGAGGATGGACTCTTGGTTCATTTAATGGCAACAATGATCTAAAAATAGATTACTCGAATAATTAAGAAAATGTAGATTTTTGCACTTTTTCAGGCAATTTTTAGATGTAGTTCCTGCATAATTAGGAAATATTTTGTAAAATTTTAGATGTAAATGACAGGATCTGGATACCACTAGCAGGTATGGATAATTGATGAGGGGAATTCCCATTTCTATTTTTAGTAACAGGTGGCTAAATATAGAGATGTCTCTGAATATTAGGAAAAATGGCATTTTTGTTCTAATTGGAAGCTTCATATAAAAAGTCTTAACAAATATGAAGCTTTCTACAAAATGCTTTCAGAATGTACTTGTGTTTGCACAAAAATTGCTACAATATTGAGGATGGACTCTTGTTTCATTTCATGGCAACAACGGTCTAAAAATAGATTACTCGAATAATTTGAGAAAATGTAGCTTATTGCACCCTTTCAGGCACTTAAAGATGTAGTTGCTGCATAATTAGGAAATATTTTGTAAAATTTTAGATGTTAATGACAAGATCTGGATACCTCTAGCTGGTTTGGATAATTGTTGAGGGGAATTCCCCTTTTTCTATTTTTAGTATCAGGTGGCTAAATATAGACATCTCTCTGAATATTAGGAAAATGGCATTTTTGTTCTAATTGGAAGCTTCATATAAAAAGTCCTAACAAATATAAAGCTTTCTACAATATGTTTTCAGAAGGTACATGTGTTTGTACAATGATTTCCACAATATTGAGGATGAACTCTTGTTTCATTTCATACCAACAATGGTCTAAAAATAGATTATTCGAATAATAGAGAAAATGTAGATCACTGCACCTTTTTAAGCACTTTATAGATGTCATTGCTGATTACTTAGGAAGTATATTGTAAAATTTTAGATGTTAATGACAACATTTAGCAGGTAGGGATAATGGTTGAGGGGGTTTCCCATTTCTATTTTTAGTATCACGTGGCGTAATATAGATATGAAGTACTCTTAATATTAGGGAAAATTGCAGTTTTATGTTAATTTGAATCTTCGTACAAAATGTCTTTATAAATATAATGCTTTCTACAATATGCCAACAGAATGAACACTTGTTTGTACAATAATTGCTACAATATTGAGGATGAACTCTTTTTTCTTTTTAAAGCAACATTGGTCTAAAAATAGACTCCTGGAATAATCAAGAAAATGTACATTATTGCACTTTTTCTGGCACTTTTTAGATGTCATAGCTGCATAATTAGGAAGTATATTGTAAAATTTGAGATGTTAATGACAGTAGCTGGCCACAACTAGCTAGTGTGGACAAAAGTTGAGGGGGGTTCCTATTACTATTTTTAGTATCACGTGGCGAAATATAGATATTTATGCCATTTATAGGAAAACTTTAAAAATCTTTTCAATTGTTCTGTAAAATAATTCCTGATTGTCCTAATTCTAGTCTTTGACAATGTACCTGTATTTTCATCTACAAGTTTATTTTGTCCAAAGACTTTTAATTTTTTTAGACGAAGACTCAAAGAACGTATTCTATATGGCAGTTTCTGTGGTCTGTATTTTTTTTTGATAGTCACCATATTTCAAGAACCTTTTGTCATTTTTTGTCAAAATTGTCACAGAGTATCTAAGGATTTTTGTTAATACATGTACCAACCATAGGGATTTTCTCTTTAAACAAGAGGAGAAACTAGGGAATCTGATCTCTAATAACAAAACCTTGTTAAAATGCCATTTCACTGATCTGTTACAGGGTTACTCTCATGACTGTTGATGCCCTCTGGTCTCTTTTATGAGAAGGTACGGTTTGAGCTTTATTGTGCCCTAAAAATTTAATGTTCTTAAAAAGTTGTGAAATTGGCTTTAACAATCATTGAGTAGATGAATATGATAGATCATTAAAGACTATGACACGAAGGGGGGTCGTTCAGGATATATGACGTCATTAATTTGGTACACTTTTAAGTTTAATGCAGAAAAGCCTCAAAATGACTCATTTCTGTGCTGATTTTCCTTTAGCCACCGTCGCCCTCTTTAACATAATTGGATTATGTTAACTGCTATGAAAAATTACATATCGGTTATCTAAAAATCTCTCTGGGCGAGAGTGGCAGAGTATGTCTTCTGAAAGAAAATATTCCACTGAAAATTGATGTCTTCTGCAACTTTTTAAGAAAATACGGGAAAATACACAAGTTAATGACGTCACAATTAGAATTTAGGAGGTCATATAAGAAAAACGATTTGTGTATTTTTACTGCAGGGAATTCTTATGATTCAGAAGGAGTGAATTTTGATTTCCTATATCACTTTCCTATACTAGAAAAATATAGAGCTTTAAATATTTTTTATTGAAACTATACTTTGTTCTTTCTTTCTATAAATAGAACTGGAAGTCCTCATTGATTTCGCATATTTCAAATATAAGTAGAACTGAATATCATCATTGTTTTTATGCTTGTTAGTGAACGGTAACTACCGATATTACATATAGTTTATACTTATCAGTCACATGATTATTTTACTAGGAAAACTTTATTATGCTCATGACATATTGAACATGTTGAATACAGCAGTATATTTCGTAAATATGTTATCAATGAAGCTCCTTTAATCCTTTGTCATTTTTCTTCTTCTGCTGAGAAGTTGCTACACATAAGTGGATGTGCTATTGTAACGTATTTACAATTAATCAATGGGATCGTACCTGGTTATTTCCAGGGTTTGGGGTGTAAAACATAAACTGATTTAAAATTGATTGGTATGATTAAAAAGGACTGCCGAAATATACAAATACGTCCTAACCTTATCTAGGTAAACAATAATCAAATGGTGAATCAATACAAGAATCGGAGGCAAGTAACAACAAATTATTTGGTAGACCTAATAATACTAAATCGAAAGCCCAGTCGCCCTCGGACTACCGCATATACTGTAGGGTGCCTTATTCAGGACGGACAGTACATGTGATAGCCCTTCAACCATTACACTCACTGTAGGATGCCTTATTCAGGACGGACAATGAGTATAGCGGCCTGGACGGACTGGTCAGCCAACGCAGACGAACTTTATGGCTAGCCTCTTTACTTGAGGTTAACCTCTTAGTGGCAGGCCTTATAACTGGTTTGTCAAACCTCAAATGGCCTTCCAAATTCTCTCTCTAACTGAATGAACAGGCGAGGAATTAATAATAGCAAACTTGATTTGCTATGCACAGTCTTTGAACACCGTCTATCGTCTTCTCTCCTTGGCTGCATCCGAAGAACAACAACAGATGACTGCGGAGTCTCCGTATATATACACAATCAAAGTCACGTGATGTTAACAATGACTAATTGAAAACTCTGTATGGTCATACCTTAATATTCCGGAATTGTCACACTACCCATGCCTCCGATGACATGCGCCCCGCATGTACAACTTAAAAACTAAATGATTCTTAACAGATAACAAATCAAAAGATATGTACAAAAGATTCCCTTTTTTTCATTTTTTTTAAACCACTATATTGAAACTATGTACAACTCTGGTAGAATCAATTATCTTACATGTCAGTCTCATAATCATGTAACCAGATGGGTGGCCTACGAGATCTACTTGGACGACTATTGCTTTCTGGATTAATAGCGGTGGGGATATTATCAAAACTTGCATGATGATCTGAGTCACAGTTTTCTTGACCATCATAATCACCCCTTAATTCATCAGTTTCAACATTACCTATGTTAACATATTCACCTGATAGAACTTGCATACGCTTTTTGCGCATTCTATCTACATGAATGACTTGGTCTAAACCCCTTGGTCCACAATTTACAAGATATGTCAAATCTGACATCTTTTTCTTAACCTTGTAAGGACCCTGCCAGAAACTGGTTAACTTGGGTGATGTTCCAGGTTTTCTTCTTGGGAAATAAACATACACATCCTCGTTGGGTTCAAACTTTTTCCACATCAACTTGCGGTCATGATAATGCTTTTGCCTCAACATTGACTGATTCATTTTGGTCCTAACAAAGGAGTGAGCCTTCTCCAGACGTTCCTGCAACTCCCATACCCATTTATTACTTGGCGTATCTTTTATTTGAGGTGGCATCTCATATTGGAGATGCAATGGTGTACCAACCTCCCTTCCAAACATCATCATGTTCGGTGTCATGCCAGTAGTTTCGTGTACTGAACTGCGGTAGGCCATCATAATGAAAGGTAAGTGCACATCCCAATCATTATGATGATCGTTCACAAACGCACTGAGCATTGTTGTGAGCGTTCTGTTAAAACGCTCAACCATCCCGTCCGACTGGGGATGGTACGGGGTGGTATGCGTTTTCTGGATGTCCAGTAATTTACACATTTCCTTGAAGAGAGTACTTTCATATTGTGGTCCTTGGTCTGAATGAACCACAGCTGGTACTCCAAATCTTGTGATAACTTCCTCAACAATCTTTGCTGCTACTGTGGACGCTTCCATATTGGGTATTGCAAAACATTCAGTCCACTTTGTGAAGTAGACTGAAACCACCAGGATATATCGATTTCCACATGCAGTCACAGGTAGCTCTCCAAGAAGGTCAGTGGCTATTCTTTCGAATGGATAGCCAGAATACACCAACTTCATTGGAGCCTTGTTGCTTGGGATTGGTGCTTTCCGTCTAGTACATACTTCACAACCAGCAATGTAGGAATGTACGTCTCTTTGCAGACCAGGCCAATAATAAGACTGTCGAATTCGGGCAAGTGTTTTGTGAATACCAAGATGGCCTGCAGATCTACAACTGTTCATCCACTTTGGCACTACAGATATTCATGTGGTCAGTAACACAATGCTCAGCCTTACATTGTTTACAAGGTGCTCGACTAAGGCTGTCCGCATTGCCATGCAATCTTCCCGGTCGATGTTCAATGGTAAAGTCATAGGTAGAGAGAACATCCATCCATCGGGCAAGCTGTCCCTCAGGATCTTTGAAGTTCATTAGCCACCTGAGTGAGCTATGATCTGTACGTAACGTAAATTGACGACCATACAAGTAATGCCGGAAGTATTTCACAAAGTGAACGGCTGCCAATAATTCCTTCCTAGTAACACAATATTTCTTTTCAGATTTTGTCAGACTCCTGCTTGCAAAAGCAATAGGCCGCTCTATACCGTCTTGCATCTGAGACAACACTGCACCGATAGCAAAACTGCTGGCATCAGTGTCCAAAATAAACCTTTCACTGAAATCTGGATGGGCCAGGACTGGTGATGTTGACAATTCTTTGCGAAGTAGATCAAATGCTTCCTGGCATTTGTCACTCCAAATAAAATGTGCTCCTTTCTTTGTTAGGTCATGAAGTGGCTTAGCTATTGTTGCGAAGTTTGCTACAAAACGCCTGTAGTAGCTACAGAACCCGAGGAATGACCTGAGCTCTGATACATTGGAGGGAACTTCCCATTCTTGCACAACCTTTATTTTATTTGGACTTGTTGATATCCCCTTTTGAGACACAATATGTCCCAAATATTCTACCTCCGTAGCAAACAATGTGCACTTTCTGGCCTTTAGCTTAAGACCAGCTGCTACTAAACAGTTAAACACTTGAGTAAGATTTTTAATCATATCATCTACAGTTTCTCCAACCACAATAATATCATCAAGGTAAACAAGGCAAATTTGCCATTGCAGACCTCTCAAGACCGTTTCCATCAATCGCTCGAAAGTCGCCGGGGCGTTGCAAAGCCCAAATGGCATGACTTTGAAGTTGTATAGACCCTTTTTGGTTGCAAACGCTGTCTTATCTCTGTCTTGGGAAGCCACTTCAACCTGCCAATACCCTGCGTTAAGATCTAATGTTGAAAAATATTTCTTCCCTGATAACTGATCCAGGGAGTCGTCGATTCTTGGGAGTGGGTATGCATCTTTAATGGTTACATTATTTAACTTCCTATAGTCGACGCAAAACCTTGTGCTCCCATCCTTCTTCTTTACTAGCACGACTGGGGATGACCATGGACTTGTACATTCCTCAATTATTTCCCTTTTCAGCATATCATCAACGTGGCGGTCCGTTTCCTCTTGCATATGAACGGGCATGCGCCTTGGAGGCTGTTTAATTGGTGTGGTTGTTCCAGTATTAATGGTATGCTCGGTAACTTTTGTTTGACCTAAATCAGCATCTGAGGCCGCAAACAGGTGTGAATACTTCAAAAGCATGTTTTTAACAGCATTGGCATTATCTGCTATCAATCCTGTAACTGACCTTGCGTACAAATCCTTAAGATGGTCAGGCAATTTTCTCTTATTGTCTTGTAAGTAACTGGTCTTGTCATAGACGTTGTCAATGTCAGACAAAGTAGCTACAAAAGTTCCTTTATATAAGGTTTGTGTTTCTGCAGAAGGATTCATCAATCTAACGGGGGCTACTTTATTGCCTTCTACTAAAGTTCTGGCCACTAAACCTCTATCAGATTCTAAGAAACGATCAGACGACTCTACGATACCAAATTGTGGTATCTTCTCAAAGACAGGAGGTATGACATTCCCAATGGTAATAATTTCACTGTAAGGCGGAACATTGACATTCTCAGCTAAGGTTATCCTACAACAACCTATCTTGCCCTCAAAAACTAATTTTTCACGCTTGCCCTTAATAATCATACAAGAGTTTGTCAAATCAATCAAGCAATCATTGTTCGTCATAAAATCAAGCCCAAGTATACCGTCAACACCAGTGTCGGCTACAGCAAATGTTTGGCTAAACGTTGAGTCCGCTATTGTAAAAGAAATTGAAAGAGACCCTTCCACTTTCATGGCAGTACAATCAGCCAGTAGGATGGGCTTGCTCACCTCATTAAGTCTTGGATGCTGATCCTTAAGAACAGAATGTAGTATGTCTGGTGAAATAATACTGAGGGTCGCACCAGTATCTACAAGTAGTTTAACCCTATAGCCATCAATAACTGCTTCGATAAAAATCCCAGCTTCCCCAGCTTTTCGACTAATGCCTGTCTTGTTGGCTGTGCTATCCTTTTGCTTAGCATTCTGATGTTCACTTCTTAAAGGCGCTGGCCTTTGGCTTTTGCTGGCATTTGTCATGCCTTGTATCGCATTTTTATACTTGAAACAGTTCTTCTTCACATGGCCTTTCTTTTTGCAGTAATGACAGGTCACACCAGGAGAGGATGGCTGTGTAGAGTTTTGCTTCTCCATTCTCATCTTCATAGATTGCATTTCCTTTTTGATATCCTGGACTGCTTTCAGTAGGGAGGTAATTGTATCTCCTTGGTCTGTCTTTTCCTCTGGCTTCATCTCCCTCAAATATCCTTTGCTCTCTGTCAAACGTCGTTCAGCTGAATTGAATGCATCTAATTCAACGGCATGCCTGATTGCGTCATTCAAGTCCACTGGCCGGGCTTGTTTAATGCGCAGTCGCATGTCGCTTTCCCTTAAGGCATCAATGAACTGTTCTTTCGCCAGGGTTTCTCTCACTTCCACAGGAGCTGTTGGGTAGGCCAGGTTTGCCAGACGACGCATGTCCTGTCCAAGCTCTGGTAATGACTCTGTAGCCTTTTGCCTTCTTTCCCTCAACTGAGCCCTATATAATTCAGTCTGATTGGACGGCAAAAATCTCTCTTCAAGTGCCTTACTTAAAAGTCTGTAGTTACATCTGTCTACAGCCGGCAGATTTCCAAGGACACTCTGTGCTTGACCTCTTAGAGCAACAGCTAAATACATCCCCCTCTCAGTCAAAGTCCATCCGTTTAGTTCTGCACAGACATCGAAGTGAGACTTAAAATCAGCCCATGACGAACTTCCATCAAATTTATCTGGTTTCACCATGGCGTTTTTCCGTTTGTCAGCCTGTGTGATATTCTCAGGACGGCGGGTTGTAATGTTTGCCTCATTCAACAATGGGAAGTCATGCCTGGATGTATAAGCATGGTATGGTGTACTCGTAACGGAAAACCTATCTGGCTCGCCACCATCATCTCTTCTCATTTCGCTAAGGTTGTCAGGCCTAGTATACATACTTGGTAGGGTGGTCGTCCTATTCGTTTTAGGTCTTACACCCTCACCTAAATCTATGGTAGTCCGCCTACTTTCAGGTAATCCTGAATCTCTGGCGGCCGTCTTTGCTCGTTCTTTATTTATACTGGCCTGAAGCTTGCTTAGCTCCTGCTCTAAGGCAGTTATTTCATCATCCATAATGTCACTCTCAGACATATCGAAAAATTGCAAAATAAACTTTAACTGAACTACAATTAACCAGGACAAAAACTACATAATAATAAACTTTAATGATTTAATGCAACCCCAAATCCCGACGCTGCCACCAAATTTTTGTAACGTATTTACAATTAATCAATGGGATCGTACCTGGTTATTTCCAGATTTTGGGGTGTAAAACATAAACTGATTTAAAATTGATTGGTATGATTAAAAAGGACTGCCGAAATATACAAATACGTCCTAACCTTATCTAGGTAAACAATAATCAAATGGTGAATCAATACAACAATCGGAGGCAAGTAACAACAAATTATTTGGTAGACCTAATAATACTAAATCAAAAGCCCAGTCGCCCTCGGACTACCGCATATACTGTAGGGTGCCTTATTCAGGACGGACAGTACATGTGATAGCCCTTCAACCACTACACTCACTGTAGGATGCCTTATTCAGGACGGACAATGAGTATAGCGGCCTGGACGGACTGGTCAGCCAACGCAGACGAACTTTATGGCTAGCCTCTTTACTTGAGGTTAACCTCTTAGTGGCAGGCCTTATAACTGGTTTGTCAAACCTCAAATGGCCTTCCAAATTCTCTCTCTAACTGAATGAACAGGCGAGGAATTAATAATAGCAAACTTGATTTGCTATGCACAGTCTTTGAACACCGTCTATCGTCTTCTCTCCTTGGCTGCATCCGAAGAACAACAACAGATGACTGCGGAGTCTCCGTATATATACACAATCAAAGTCACGTGATGTTAACAATGACTAATTGAAAACTCTGTATGGTCATACCTTAATATTCCGGAATTGTCACACTATAAATAGAAAAGAGAGCCCCACGTTCAGATAGTGTGCATTTCACTAAATAAATTGGAATTATTTTTCGCTCACACAACGTCTACTGTAAATCTGGAAATTTATACGTCGATTTTATTTTGCGAATTCAGGTCAAAATGGTGCTTATTAATTTTTACGTATCAAAATTTTGCGAATAACCACTGCTTTGTTAACATTTTCTTATTTGTAATTTATTTTTAAGAAAAATATTTTTGCGAATGCAATGAACTCGCAAAGAGCCATAGCGCATTTGATAGTCACTTTCGCCTACTCTAGTGGTGACTTTTTAAATACATTGTTTAACCAAAATTTTGTCATACGACGTTCGTTTATACATGCCTTAAAGCAAATCACACAAAAATAATATTCAAATATTAATAGTTCCCTCATATGATAGATATAAAAATCTTTCAGTTTATATGGAGAATATAGTAAATACTGAGGTACCCCCTAAACAATGAGAAACTGTAGCCAAAGACCACCCTTAACCAGAAAAACAACTTCTGAAAAATTTTATGTGGATATGACTGCACTTCATTACATTTAGATAATTTTGGTTAAAGGTGATCTTCTTATTGAAAATGTTGAAAATATGTATTTAGTTTTTCTTCTAAAATTATTTCAAGATTCAACAATCTGTCTTAACTTCATCACTTGAACTAAGATGAATTCGTGGCGTAGTGGTATGATTGCTGGATTGTAGAAATATTGATCGTGAGTTCGAGTCTCACATGCAGTGCGATTTTCTTATCTACGATTTTTTTTCTCTGTGCATTTTCCTATGTTTTCTTTTATTATTTTTTTCTATAATACATGTATAAATAATGTAAGAGATATATAATACAACATTACACCTTGAAAGTATCTCGGGAAAAACAGTCTTAAACTATTTTAATGACCCCAAGTCATAGCTACTAGCTTGTATTATTTTTAAAATTTTCTAACAATCTTGTTTAGAATAAGAGTATTTAAGAAGTAAAATTATTATCATGTAACAAACTTGCAACTATGAAAATATAACACTGGTCCACAAAAGATTACACACAGTAGTTTGATTTTGAATTGAAAAAAGTACCTGTATCTATAATTAGAAACAGGTGATTTCCATTTAAATACTTGAGTAGGCCGAGTCGTCGGTAAGGCAGCAATGGCTCTTTGCTAAAAATTTATCTACAGCAAAAATTTCCAGACTAACGGTATAACATTGATTTTTCTTTCCAACATTGCCTGAAAAGGTACAATAACCCATATTTTCTCGATTATTCTAGGAATCTTTTTAAACCATTGTTGGTATAAAACAAGAGGCCCACGGGCCTTATAGGTCACCTGAGCATTATGCAACAACTTTACAGTGATTGAATTTGATTCATGTTTTAAGCCATATGGTATGGCATTCACAATTTTGAAAGAGGCACCATTAATTATCATAACAGTACACTTAGCAGTTGCTTAGTTTGTTTACTCAATACCCATAGGCAGGGTGGGGAACAATTAAAAAATACATTTCAACTAATCAGTAATATTCAGCAATAATCAGTAGTGCCCCTACCACACAAGAACCCCTGACCCTTAGGCCTAGATCCACACATTGCACAAATTTTGAAAAGGCCCAGGAGCAGAGAAGATTTTCAAAGAAATAATGCATTTTCACTATATAATCAATAGGACCCCGCCCTAACACCAGAACCCCTGACCCTGGGGCCATCCTTGCTTTTCAAAAATATTTGATTAATACCAAGGAGCAGATTTCAAACAATTCATTCATTTTCAGTACATAAGTGCAACCCCCTATGGTACCCCTGACCCTAGGGCCTTGAAATTCACAATTCTGGAAGATTAGGGCCCTAGCTCATCATAACAAAATAGGTAGATCATCTTCTTAATACCCAGGAGCAGAGAAGAAAATTCTTAAAGATTTAATATATTTTCACTATATAATCAATAGAGCCCTGTCCTAACACCAGAACCCCTGACCCTGGGGCTATAAAATTCATAATTTTAGAAGAGACATTCTTGCTCATCATAACCATGTTCCTAGTTCATTGTTTTAATACCTCGGAGCAGAGGAGAAGATTTTTAAAGAATTTAATGCATTTTCACTATATGATCAATAGTCAGAGCCCGCCCTAACACCAGAACCCCTGAACCTGGGGCCATAGAATTCACAATTTTGGTAGAGGCACTCTTGCTCATCATAACTATGTACTTAGTTTGTTAAAATTTAATACCCAGGAGCAGAGAAAAAGATTTTCAAAGAAATAATGCATTTTCACTATATAATCAATAGGGCCCCGCCCTAACACCAGAACCCCTGACCCTGGGGCCATAAAATTCACAATTTTGGTAGAGGCACTCTTGCTCATCATAACTATGTACTTAGTTGGTTTATTTAATACCCAGGAGCAGAAAAGAAGATTTTCAAAGAAATAATGCATTTTCACTATATACTTATTTAGCCCCGCTCTAACACCAGAATCCCTGACCCTGGGGCCATAAAATTCACAATTTTGGTAGAGGGACTCTTGCTCATCATAACTATGTACTTAGTTGGTTTATTTAATACCCAGGAGCAGAAAAGAAGATCTTCAAAGAAATAATGCATTTTCACTATATAAACAATAGGACCCCGCCCTAACACCAGAACCCCTGACCCTGGGGCCATAAAATTCACAATTTTGGTAGAGGCACTTTTGCTCATCATAACTATGTACTTTGTTCATTTATTTAACACCCAGGAGTAGAGAAGAAGATTTTCAAAGAAATAATGCATTTTCACTATATACTTATTTAGCCCCGCCCTAGCACTAGAACCCCTACCCTGGGGCCATGAATTTCACAATTTTGGTAGAGGACTCAATGCTGATTACAATCATGCAAACAGTTTGACTGCTTGATGTCCAGGAGTAAAGAAGAAGATTTTTAAAGATTTCATTAATTTTAGTAGTTTTTGCCCCACCCCTCAGGCCCCAGGGGGGCAGGGACCATGAAATTCATCATTTTTGTTCCCCTTTATCCATAAATGCTTTGTGCAAAATTTGGTTGAAATTGGTTGAGTGGTTGCAATGAAGAAGCTGAAAATGTTCAAATGTTAACGCACGACGGACGACGCACGACGCACGTCGCACGACGACGGACGACAACAGATAGCAATAGGTCACCTGAGTTACTCAGGTGACCTAAAAAAGGGTCAGTCCTAAATATTGTAGCAATTCCTGTACAAACAAGTGTTCATTTCGAAGGCATATTGTAGAAAGCTTTATATTTAAGACATTTTCTAGGAAGATTTAAATTAGCAAAAAACTGCCATTTTTTCCTAATATTTAGAGACAAATCTATATTTCGCCATTTGATACTAAAAATAGAATGGGGAAACCCCCTCAACCATTGTCCACACCGACTAATGGTGTCCAGCTTTTGTCATTAACTTCTCAAATTTTACGATATACTTCCTAATTAAGCAGCAATGGCATCTATAAAGTGCCTAAAAAAGGCGCAATAATCTACATTTTCTCAATTATTCGAGTAATCTATGTTTAGACCATTGTTGCTTTAAAATGAAGCAAGAATCCATCCTCAATATTGTACCATTATTGTACAAACATGTGCATTCTGAAAGCATATTGTCGAAAGCTTTATATTTGTTCGGACTTTTTATATGAAGCTTCCAATTAGAACAAAAATGCCATTTTTCCTAGTATTCAGACATCTCTATATTTAGCCACCTGATACTAAAAATAGAAATGGGAATTCCCCTCAACCATCATTCATACCTGGCCAGCTAGTGGTGTCCAGATCTTGTCATTAACATCTCAAATTTTACAAAATATTTCCTAATTATGCAGCAACTACATCTAAAATGTGCTTGAAAAGGTGCAATAATCTACATTTTCTCAATTATTCGAATAATCTATTTTTAGACCATTGTTGATAGGAAATGAAAGAAGAGTTTATCCTCAATATTGTGGCAATTATTGTACAAACACATGTACATTCTGAGAGCATATTGTAGAAAGCTTTATATTTGTTAGGACTTTTTATATGAAGCTTCCAATTAGAACAAAAATGCCATTTTTCCTAATATTCAGAGACATCTCTATATTTAGCCACCTGATACTAAAAATAGAAATGGGAATTCCCTTCAACAATTATCAATACCACCTAGCGGTATACAGATCTTGTCATTAACATCTAAAATTTTACAAAATATTTCCCAATTATGCAGCAACTACATCTAAAAAGTGCCTGAAAGTGTGCAGTAATCTACATTTCCTCAAATTATTCGAGTAATCTATTTTTAGACCATTGTTGCCATAAAATGAAACAAGAGTCCATCCTCAATATTGTACCAATTATTGTACAAACACAGGTACATTCTGTAAACATATTATAGAAAGCTTTATATTTGTTAGGACTTTTTATATGAAGCTTCCAATAAGAACAAAAATGCCATTTTTCCCAATATTCACAGACATCTCTATATTTAGCCACCTGATACTAAAAATAGAAATGGGAATTCCCCTCATCAATTATCCATACCTGCTGATGGTATCCAGCTCTTGTTATTTACATCTAAAATTTTACAAAATATTTCCTAATTATGCAGGAACTACATCTAAAAATTGCCTGAAAAGGTGCAATAATCTATATTTTCTTAATTATTCGAGTAATCTATTTTTAGACCATTGTTGCCATTAAATGATACAAGAGTCCATCCTCAATATTGTGCCAATTATTGTACAAACACAGGTACATTCTGTAAACATATTATAGAAAGCTTTATATTTGTTAGGACTTTTTATATGAAGCTTCCAATTAGAACAAAAATGCCATTTTTCCTAATATTCAGAGACATATCTATATTTAGCAACCTGTTACTAAAAATAGAAATGGGAATTCTCCTCAACCGTTGTCCATACCAGCTAGTGGTGTCCAGCTCTTGTCATTAAAATTTCAAATTTTACAACATACGTTCTAATTATGCATTAATGACAATTTAAACTTTGCCAAAATTTGATTGTTCACATTTTTCTAAAATATATCTATTTATAGAAACGTTACTAAAAATAGGAGGAAAAGCCCACTTATGTTTTTCCATGAAATGATACTACTTATTCCCAAGTATAATAACACATAAAATTTGGGAAATTTCCGCGGACAATTTTTCTTATTTAGCCTCAAAGATCTCAAAAAATTCCAATTTCCCCATTTTTCAAATTTTTAGAAACCATGTCAGTTTGCATGACCTTTTTCTTAGAGGAAGAATATTTCTAGAATAAACGTTTATATGCCCTGTTTACCTTAAAATGTCATGTTATCATATGATCCAATGATTTTTGTTGGAGTGTATTAGATACCAATAAATATTGATTTATATTTCCTCAATTTTCATGTTTTCTTTTAGTCAAAATGGGCCAAAAATGGCCGAATTCAATGGATCCGTCTCCATGGCAACCAAGTGCACGTGTGGAACTTCCGACACCATATTTACTAGTTTTGTACCAAGACACACCTATGGTAAAAATTTCAGCAAAATCCGAGACATGTCGTTTCCAAGAATTTTTGGTGCTTACAGAGAATGCGTGATAAAATGTATGTTTCCAATAGACTTTTAGCAATATACATAAGGTTCAATCAAATTAGCATTATTCTCTATCTGGCAGTTTTTTTCGTTCCAGCTACGCTCCCACATATATATATTGAATTTTTTAAGAAAAAATGTTTGTGTATATATGTTGTTTAACGTTCCTCTTGAGAATTTTTCCTTCACCACTACAAATATGGAGACGCCACCACTTGTCGGACATTCAAGTGCACAGACTTACTTTTTTCAGATAACCAAAAACTGTCAATGTTCCCCTCCTAGTATCAATAAGGTTTATCCTTGTAATTAAGGTCTTCCGTTTCCAACGGAAGACCTTCTACTGATTCTGTTGGTAAAGATTATTATTCTTTCTTTTTCCTCTACCTCCTAGACGCCAACTTTGAAGCCTCATATCTCACTCATTTCTCAATTGATTTCGCTCAAATTTTCAGAGGTACTAGTAGATACTAAACTCTATCAAAATGTTGTCAAAAATTTCAAAAAGTTACTTCCGGTTTTGAGTTATTTCCCTTTAAACGAAAATTTATAAGCTTTCGTTTCCAGACAAAGGCTCAGAGATGGCTAAAGCTGGAGCAGAATTTCTACTGATTTTAGATAATAGAAGTATTAAAGTTGTGCACATCGGTTTTTGTTTTTCGATTTCTTTATTCAAAATGGTGCTATATAGGGGTCAAAAATTAGAACGCCTAAAATAGCGAAAATTTACACATATTTTGCTTTTTATCTTCTAAACTAAAATTATTTTGTTAAAACATATAGAACAAAATTTGTGCAGAATTACAAGATCTTCCAAATGATATCTCGAAAAAAGGGTTGACCCCTAAATAAAGGGATCTAAAGGGGCCAAATTTTTTTTTCCAGATATCTCAAAAAGTATTGAGAATTTGTAATACGTCCAAGAAGCAAAGTTGTTCAAAATGTCAAGCTTAATCTATTGAAATCGTCAAATTGCGTCCGGTGATGTCACTTCCGGTCAAACCGGAAGTTGTCAGAAAATGCATATTTTTGCCGCTCTTGACAAGTTTTTGGGTAACACATGTCACTGGAAGCATGAAACTTAATTTTCCGTCCGTCGACATCACTTCCGGTCAAATGGAAGTAGCCATAAATAGCTTATTTTTTAAGGTTTTGATGCAAAATGCGAAATTGAAATTATAAAGGACTGGAGACGGTATAGCTCATTGCTTTCATTTGTTGATGTCACTACGGGTCAAAACAGTGCGGAAGACCTATTCATTGCTTTGCAACGAGCTTTGCTCTAGTTCAGATTAATTTCTCTAAACAAAACTTTTAAGGTATAATCAACTTATTTCTCTTCTTAAAATTTCGTAAAAAAAAGAGGCTCGTGGGCCACAACACTGACCTGAGTAACTCTGGCCCTGCTCTTTTTCACTTGATTTCCACCCTGGTGATACCTACTGTGGTCTGCCCTACCCCTGGGGTCGTGATTTGAACAATTTAGAATCTACAAAACGTCAAAATGCTTCCACATAAGTTTCAGATTTACTGGATTTGTGTTTCTTGAGAAGATTGTTCCCATATATTGTAATGTAAAATTGGATTCCCATTGTAGCCCAGTCTTAACCCCAGGGGTCATAGTTTGAAAAATTTAGAATCTACAATTCCCTAGGAAGCTTTCAAAATAGTTTCAATTTTTCTGGCCCAGTGGTTCTGGGGAAGATTTTTCCTCTATACCGGTATTTCAATGAAAAACTTTGCTTCAGTATTATGACCCCATTCCTTATCACAGACGAATGACATACCCCACATGTTTCAAATTGTCAAAGAAACAATGCAAAATGATACAATAACATGCAATTTATACAAAATATATTTATTAAATTGTTAGAAAGATTTGATTTTTAGGAAGAAAATCTTTTAATATTCAAAAAGAAAATAAATTATATAAAAATGTCAATTCAGAAACTAGATTAAAATTTTCCATCACCAAATTTCCTTAGGTCGAGGCGTCTTCTGTCAGTAATTTAAGACCGACCTGTGAGGGCCGAGGTGTCAATCGTCACGGGCCGAGGTGTCGTTGGGCCGAGATATCTGTCTTTCGCCCCGCCCTACCCCCGGGGGTTCATGATTTGAACAATTTAGAATCTAAAGTACTTCAGAATGCTTCCACTTTCTTGAGAAGAAGATTTAGAAGATTTTCCCTATTTTTTTCTATATAAAAGTTTGAATGTCTGTTGTGGTCCAGCTTACCGGGGGTGGGGTGCCATGATTTAAACAATTTACAATTTAGAATCTACACTACTTCAGGACGTTTCGACAAAAGAGAACTAAAGAAACTAAAATGCAAATAAAAAAAAAACAGTAGGATGATGAAAGGGTCTTTAAATTGGAGGAGAGACTATTCAACGTACACTAATAAGAATATATTCGAAAAAATCAATCTGGTTTTTCTAATTTTCAAAAATATATTTAACGTTCTGTTTACAGATATTTGGTGATGGAGGTGGCCAGTATCGAGGAATTGAAGGAATTTATTTGCACCTGCAGAGAAATCAAAGTACCGAGAAATGGAGTACTAAAATATTATCATCATGCATTTGTTGGAGCTGTGGACACAGAAGGGTGTGACATTTTCCATTATAAATCGCAATTATCCGAATTTTGTAAAGGAAAACTACCAGGAAAAATAACTCGCGAAAGACTTATCTATGCAGAATACCAAAGCAACAAAGCGGTTAAAAAGATTTTTGATTTTAATAAAGGCGATGTGGTCGTCATTGTAAACCGCAGCGATTATCCCAATACACAAGAAGAAATAGAATGTCTTTTGAGAAAGGCAAAATCAAGATTAAATGAAACAAAATTTTCATCTAGTTGCAATAATTGTGAGAGTTATGTGAACTGGATTTTTAGTGGAGACAATACTTCAAAACAATTCGAAGAAGCAAACGTTATGACAAAAATGTTAACTACAGGTCTGGAATCCATACATCCTCTTAGAATTGCTTCAAATGTTTTAAATAAGACGCTGCACTCAGCAGCAAAAGAAGTGGAAATTGATTTTGCAAAACAAGCAGCTGAATCTGCTTGGAAAGCGATTTCAGGTAATGTGGCTTTGAAAGCAATAGAATCGTCTTCTGAAACTTCGGCCACCCGATCTATTGCAAACAAAGTTGCCTCCGATACAGTTACCGCTGTTGCACATTCGGTTCAAAATCAAATGTCAGCTAAAGCTACAGAATCTGCGGCAAACAAAATGGGGAAAACAGTTTCAGGTAAAATGGTTTCGAAAACTTTGGAATCGTCAGCAAATTCAGTGGCAAAGTCTATATCATCTGAAGCCGCAGAATTAGCTGGTTCTTTAGCTGCAACATCTGTTCACAGTCACTTTTCCTCTAACGTAATTGAGAGCGCATTGGAAACTGCTGGAAAATCAGTTTCTGGTAAGGTTGCTCCAAAAGCAATACATTCATCAGCTTCTTCAGCTGTACAATCTGTTTCAAGCAAAGTTGCCTCAGAATTAGCGGAATCTACTTTTGCATCTGTAGCCAAGTCGGCCGGAAAGTCAGTTTCAAACGAGATCGTTTCGAAAACTGTAAAATTGTCAGCAAATTTAGCAACCAAATCTGTTTCAAACAAAGTAGCTTCTGATACCGTTGCTGTAGCTACAAAATCGATTCAACATCAAATGTCACTAATAGCAACTGAATCTGCAGCAAAAACAGTGGCAAAAACATTGTCAGGGAATGTAACTTCGAAAACAGTAGATTTGTCGGCTACTTCAGCCATTCAATCTGTTGCAAACAAAGTCGTCTCCGATACAGTTTCCGCTGTTGCACATTCGGTTCAAAATCAAATGTCAGCTAAAGCTACAGAATCTGCGGTAAAGACAATGGGGCAAACAGTTTCAGGTAAAATGGTTTCGAAAACTTTGGAATCGTCAGCAAATTCAGTGGCAAAGTCTTTATCATCTGAAGCCGCAGAATTAGCTGGTTCTTTAGCTGCAACATCTGTTCACAGTCACTTTTCCTCTAACGTAATTGAGAGCGCATTGGAAACTGCTGGAAAATCAGTTTCTGGTAAGGTTGCTCCAAAAGCAATACATTCATCAGCTTCTTCAGCTGTACAATCCGTTTCAAGCAAAGTTGCCTCAGAATTAGCGGAATCTACTTCTGCATCTGTAGCCAAGTCGGCCGGAAAGTCAGTTTCAAACGAGATCGTTTCGAAAACTGTAGAATTGTCAGCAAATTTAGCAACCAAATCTGTTTCAAACAAAGTAGCTTCTGATACCGTTGCTGTAGCTACAAAATCGATTCAACATCAAATGTCACTAAAAGCAACTGAATCTGCAGCAAAAACAGTGGCAAAAACATTGTCAGGGAATGTAACTTCGAAAACAGTAGATTTGTCGGCTACTTCAGCCATTCAATCTGTTGCAAACAAAGTCGTCTCCGATACAGTTTCCGCTGTTGCACATTCGGTTCAAAATCAAATGTCAGCTAAAGCTACAGAATCTGCGGTAAAGACAATGGGGCAAACAGTTTCAGGTAAAATGGTTTCGAAAACTTTGGAATCGTCAGCAAATTCAGTGGCAAAGTCTATATCATCAGAAGCCGCAGAATTAGCTGGTTCTTTAGCTGCAACATCTGTTCACAGTCACTTTTCCTCTAACGTAATTGAAAGTGCATTGGAAACTGCTGGGAAATCTGTTTCTGGTAAGGTTGCTTCAAAAACAGTACAATCATCAGCTTCTTCGGCTGCACAATCCGTTTCAAGCAAAGTTGCCTCAGAATTAGCGGAATCTACTTTTGCATCAGTTACTAAATCTATTCAAAATGAAATGGCATTCAAAACTGGTACGTCTGTAGTCAAGTCGGCCGGAAAGTCAGTTTCAAACGAGGTCGTTTCGAAAACTGTAGAATTGTCAGCAAATTTAGCAACCAAATCTGTTTCAAACAAAGTAACTTCTGATACCGTTGCTGTAGCTACAAAATCGATTCAACATCAAATGTCACTAAAAGCAACTGAATCTGCAGCAAAAACAGTGGCAAAAACATTGTCAGGGAATGTAACTTCAAAAACAGTAGATTTGTCGGCTACTTCAGCCATTCAATCTGTTGCAAACAAAGTCGTCTCCGATACAGTTTCCGCTGTTGCACATTCGGTTCAAAATCAAATGTCAGCTAAAGCTACAGAATCTGCGGTAAAGACAATGGGGCAAACAATTTCAGGTAAAATGGTTTCGAAAACTTTGGAATCGTCAGCAAATTCAGTGGCAAAGTCTATATCATCTGAAGCCGCAGAATTAGCTGGTTCTTTAGCTGCAACATCTGTTCACAGTCACTTTTCCTCTAACGTAATTGAAAGTGCATTGGAAACTGCTGGAAAATCAGTTTCTGGTAAGGTTGCTTCAAAAACAGTACAATCATCAGCTTCTTCGGCTGCACAATCCGTTTCAAGCAAAGTTGCCTCAGAATTAGCGGAATCTACTTTTGCATCAGTTACTAAATCTATTCAAAATGAAATGGCATCCAAAACTGGTACGTCTGTAGCCAAGTCGGCCGGAAAGTCAGTTTCAAACGAGGTCGTTTCGAAAACTGTAGAATTGTCAGCAAATTTAGCAACCAAATCTGTTTCAAACAAAGTAGCTTCTGATACCGTTGCTGTAGCTACAAAATCGATTCAACATCAAATGTCACTAAAAGCAACTGAATCTGCAGCAAAAACAGTGGCAAGAACATTGTCAGGGAATGTAACTTCGAAAACAGTAGATTTGTCAGCTTCTTCAGCCACTCAATCTGTTGCAAACAAAGTCGTCTCCGATACAGTTTCCGCTGTTGTACATATGGTTCAAAATCAAATGTCAGCAAAAGCTACAGAATCTGCAGCAAGGATAACGGGGAAAACAGTTTCAGGTAAAATGGTTTCGAAAACTTTGGAATCGTCAGCAAATTCAGTGGCAAAGTCTATATCATCAGAAGCCGCAGAATTAGCTGGTTCTTTAGCTGCAACATCTGTTCACAGTCACTTTTCCTCTAACGTAATTGAGAGTGCATTGGAAACTGCTGGGAAATCTGTTTCTGGTAAGGTTGCTTCAAAAACAGTTCAATCATCAGCTTCTTCGGCTGCACAATCCGTTTCAAGCAAAGTTGCCTCAGAATTAGCAGAATCTACTTTTGCATCAGTTACTAAATCTATTCAAAATGAAATGGCATCCAAAACTGGTACGTCTGTAGCCAAGTCGGCCGGAAAGTCAGTTTCAAACGAGGTCGTTTCGAAAACTGTAGAATTGTCAGCAAATTTAGCAACCAAATCTGTTTTAAACAAAGTAGCTTCTGATACCGTTGCTGTAGCTACAAAATCGATTCAACATCAAATGTCACTAAAAGCAACTGAATCTGCAGCAAAAACAGTGGCAAGAACATTGTCAGGGAATGTAACTTCGAAAACAGTAGATTTGTCAGCTTCTTCAGCCACTCAATCTGTTGCAAACAAAGTCGTCTCCGATACAGTTTCCGCTGTTGTACATATGGTTCAAAATCAAATGTCAGCAAAAGCTACAGAATCTGCAGCAAGGACAACGGGGAAAACAGTTTCAGGTAAAATGGTTTCGAAAACTTTGGAATCGTCAGCAAATTCAGTGGCAAAGACTATATCATCAGAAGCCGCAGAATTAGCTGGTTCTTTAGCTGCAACATCTGTTCACAGTCACTTTTCCTCTAACGTAATTGAGAGTGCATTGGAAACTGCTGGGAAATCTGTTTCTGGTAAGGTTGCTTCAAAAACAGTACAATCATCAGCTTCTTCGGCTGCACAATCCGTTTCAAGCAAAGTTGCCTCAGAATTAGCGGAATCTACTTTTGCATCAGTTACTAAATCTATTCAAAATGAAATGGCATCCAAAACTGGTACGTCTGTAGTCAAGTCGGCCGGAAAGTCAGTTTCAAACGAGGTCGTTTCGAAAACTGTAGAATTGTC